>NC_091353.1:16653399-16953399 GCF_038502225.1 Cherax quadricarinatus
CATTATGTCGGTCTGGGGCTCCACGCATAGATGTCTGAACCTCAATTATGTTGTGATCTGAGTATATTGTTTTTGATATGGTGACATTTCTTATCAGATCATCATTGTTAGTGAAGATGAGGTCTAGTGTATTCTCCAGTCTAGTAGGCTCTATTATTTGCTGGTTTAAATTGAATTTTGTGCAGAGATTTAAAAGCTCATGTTAGTGTGAGTTTTCATCAGAGCTGCCTCCTGGTGTTATTACTGCAACAATGTTATTTGCTATATTCCTCCATTTTAGGTGCCTTAAGTTGAAATCCCCCAGGAGCAAGATGTTGGGTGCAGGAGCTGGAAGATTTTCCAGACAGTGGTCAATTTTTAACAGCTGTTCCTGGAATTGCTGGGATGTTGCATCCTGAGGCTTGTAGACTACCACAATGACTAGGTTTTGGTTCTCGACCTTTACTGCTAAAACTTCCACTACATCATTTGAGGCATTAAGCAGTTCTGTGCAAACAAGTGACTCTGCAGTGTACAGGCCAACCCCTCCCCCCCCTTTTGCCTGTTCACTCTGTCACATCTGTATAGGTTGTAACCTGGGATCCATATTTCGTTGTCCAAGTGATCCTTTATGTGGGTCTCAGTGAAAGCCGCGAACATTGCCTTTGCCTCTGCAAGCAGTCCACGGATGAAAGGTATTTTGTTGTTTGTTGCTGGCTTTAGACCCTGTATATTTGCAAAGAAGAATGTTATCGGACTGGTGGTATTGTTGGTACTGGGGGGGGGATTTTTTTTTCCGGCATTAGTATCTGTATCTGTTGGTTTGGAGTGGAGGCCATCGACTGTGGTTCCACTCCAGGAATGACTGGATTTGGTGTACGATTTCTGCCATTTCCTGCCAGTTTTTTTTCCTTCCTGGCACTAAAAAACCTCTCCCTCTTGAGTGGCTGTGGCTACCCAGGTTTTCCCATGGCCTGGATGTTTTGTATCTTTTTGTTCCCTTTAGATGGTATGCCTGGCAATTTAAGTTATAGCACAGTCTTTCCTGTACTGAAGAGGTACACAGTTCAGGGTGAAAAAGCTTACAGGAAGGGAGTTTGCATTTTCCTGTTGTCATATGGGCATGGCATTTTCTAGGGTAGTCATAGTTGCACGTCCCATCTGTTTTTCCAGATTTCCCATGCCAGCAGATACCAAGTGCATAGTATGTGCACAGGCTTGGTTTCTGTTTGCCTTGGGTTTCTGTGACTGTATTCCCTGTTGGTGCATGTTTCCCTGTCTTACTTCTATCCTCCCTAGCACCAACAATGGAGCTCCCACCAGTTGTTTTTGGTAATATATCCTCACTATTTCTAGTGGAGTCCTCTTGTTTGCTATTTCCTGCGGTATTTCTAGTTTGCAATATTGGTTTTATCTTATCTTTGACTACACTTGTTTCCCTACTATGGCTCCTGTCCCCTATGAGGTCATTTATATGTATTCCTTCCTGCGTATAATTCCCGACTACCTGGACAAAATCTCCAGCTTCACCATTACTGTCTCCCAGGACAGCATCTCCAGCTTCACCATTACTGTCTCCCAGGACAGCACCTCCAGCTTCACCATTACTGTCTCCCAGGACAGCACCTCCAGCTTCACCATTACTGTCTCCCAGGACAGCACTATCAGCCCCACATTTACTGACTACCAGGACTTCATCTCCAGCCTTACAGTTTCTGACTACATGGCCAATATCAAGGGCAGTACCATTCAGCCCAGACTTTTTATGTTCCCATCTGTTGTAGAAAGCTTCCAGGTTTTCTATGAAAGCAGCTTTGATGTTGTCCTCTTTTAATACCCTTGTGATTTTAGTCCACAGATTTATCTCATTTGGGCATACCCAAAAACACTTCCCTGTTTTAACACTGCTTGTAGTTAGTTCTTGGATATCTGCACAAGGGGCGTGACACCAATTTCCACAAAAATGACAATTTACCCATGTGGAAGCCCGTTTGTTTGACTGACCACAGACTACACACAGCTTCATAATGATTTGAATGGTTGATTTACTGCAATTCTACTAGCAACCTCGAATATTCTATTAATAACCTCCTTAAATGAAGCTCTAGCTATTTGTATTTCTGTTTCTAACTGTTTTTGTATATTGGACAGCTTACCGTGCTGATTTATATTTAATGTTTGTGTTTATAAGGGCGCCTACAACCCCATCCGTTTACAGTCTGCTTTATTGTCCAACGAAACCGTTTGAAACCAGTCAAGGGTTCGGACCAGTCAAGGGTTCGAACCAGTCAAGGTGTCGGAATGCTATTCTCAGGTTTGCCAGGCGCCCATTTGCTGCAGCAGTTATCTGGTTGATGTGTGCTTCCAGAGACGTTCTCAGTGTTATGCTCACCCCAAGATCTTTCTCCTTGAGTGAGATTTGCAGTCTTTGGCCACCTAGCCTATACTCTGTCTGTGGTCTTCTTTGCCCTTCCCCAATCTTCATGACTTTACATTTGGCGGGGTTGAACTCGAGAAGCCATTTACTGGTCCACGTGTTCAGCCTGTCCAGGTCTCTTTGTAGTCCTGCCTGATCCTCGTCAGATTTAATTCTCCTCATTAACTTCACATCATTTGCGAACAGGGACACTTCTGAGTCTATCCCTTCCATCATGTCATTAACATATACCAAAAATAGCACTGGTCCTAGGACTGACCCCTGTGGGACCCCACTCGTCACAGGCGCCCACTGTGAGACCTCATCACGTACCATGACTCGTTGTTGCCTCCCTGTCAGGTATTCTCTGATCCATTGCAGTGCCCTTCCTGTTATACGTGCCTGATCCCCCAGCTTCTTGTGTGGAACTGTGTCAAAGGCCTTCCTGCAGTCCAGGAAAATGCAATCAACCTACCCCTCTCTCTCATGTCTTACTTTTGTTACTTTGTCATAAAACTCCAGAAGGTTTGTGACACAGGATTTGCCTTCCATGAATCCGTGCTGGTTGTTAATAATCTTGTTCCGTTCCAGGCACTCCTCCACTCTCCTCCTGATAATCTTCTCCATGACTTTGCATACTATATATGTCAGTGACACTGGTCTGTAGTTTAGTGCCTCGTTTCTGTCTCCTTTCTTAAAAATGGGGACCACACTTGCCGTCCATACCTCAGGTAGTTGCCCAGTTTCAAGGGATATTTTAAGATTGTGGTTAGTGGCACACAGCTTCTCTGCTCTTTCTCTAAGGACCCACGGGGAGATGCCCGGTCTTATCGCCTTTGAGGTATCAAGGTCACTTAGCAGCTTCTGCACCTCCTCCTCAGTTGTGTGTATGTCATCCAACACTTGTTGGTATATTCCCTGTTGGTGTTGCCCTCTGTGCTGTCTTCCCAGAGTCCTTCCTATCTGTACTGTAAATACTTCCTTAAATCTCATGTTGAGCTTCTCGCATACCTCTTGATCGTTTCTTGTGAGTTCCCCACCTTCTTTCCTCAGCCTGATCAACTGGTCTTTGACTGTTGTCTTTTATTTATTTATATATGTCTTTGCAAATAGTACGTTGAGATTTTGTATTTACAATAATGGGATGCAATACAAAGAGAACCTCTATTATGCCTAGGCATTATGGGAAAACTTAACATTATTGGCTTACAGACTACTTAACACTAAGAATTATGTCATAGTTGTACAGCAGAATATTAATTATATCATAGTTGTACAGTAGATTATTAATTATAAGTGAATCTAATTTATATAAGACAAAAGATATATTCATATATTCAAAAAATGCTTTTGTGAAAACGATTCAATTATATTCCTGTCAACAATGGATAAAAGGTTCAAAGTAATTGTAAAGATTATGATGTGAACATATATAAGTAAGTATGTGTGTACTGAGTATTTAGCATTTAGTCTAGGGTGATTAAGTGGCTTTTGAGAAGTCTTAAATTGATTTTCAGACCGGGTTACTTTAATATCTTCTGGTAATGAATTCCAAATTTTGGGGCCCTTTATGTGCATAGAGTTTTTACACAGTGTGATATGGACACGAGGTATATCAAAAAGAGATCTGTGTCTTGTGTTGTGGTCATGTGTCCTGTTTAGGTTGGTGAGGAGAAGTTTGAGCGGAGGGTTTATATTTGTGTGTATTGTTCTGTGTATGTAGTAGGCACATGAATAAGTATGGATGTTCTTAATGGTGAGCAGATTCAGACTTTTGAAAATTGGTGGAGTATGCTGGCGGGAGTGGGAATTTGTTATTCTGACTGCTGCCTTTTGCTGGGTTATTAGGGGTCTTAGGTGATTGGATGTTGTTGATCCCCATGCACAAATTTCATATGTAAGATAAGGGTATATGAGTGAATGGTACAGTGCCAGGGGAGCTGATTGTGGAACGTAGTACCTTATCTTGGAGATTTTCTTGGTGACTTCTTGTATGTGTGTCTGGAACTTAAGGCTACTGTCAAGGTGGATACCTGGGAATTTTCCCTGTGAGTCTTGTGACTGATGATCCGTTTAGGGTTATGTTAAGTGGAACATTTGCAGCTTTGTTTCCAAACTGAATGAAATAGGTTTTATCAGTGTTCAAGGTAAGTTTGTTAGTCATCATCCAGGCAGATATTTTCTGTAATTCAGCATTGACTGTGTTTGCTAGTATGACTGTTTGGGTGGGAAAATACATATGTAGTGTCATCTGCAAATAATATGGGTTCGAGTAGCTGTGATGCATTCGGTAGATCATTGATGTAGATGAGAAAGAGGAGTGGTCCAAGGACGCTTCCTTGTGGGACTCCTACTGTGATTGGTTGGGTGGAGGAGTTTGCACCATTTGCATACACATATTGAGTTTTGTTACTAAGGTATGACTTTAGGCAGTTGAGGGAGTGGCGTTAATTTGAAGTACAGCAGTTCGTGGTCGACTGTATCGAAAGCTTTATGTAAATCAATGAAAATGCCCAGCGGGACTTCTTTCTTTTCGAGTGCGGTATATATTAGTTCTAGCATGTATATGATAGCATCATTTGTGCTTTTATTATTCCTGAATCCAAACTGACGAGATAGGAATAGATCCGTCTATGAATTTTTCAAAGAATTTAGAGAGCAGTGGTAAGTTAGATATTGGTCTATAGTTATTCAAGTCAGCTTGGTCACCTCCTTTATGGATCGGAGTGACCCTCGCTATTTTGAGGATTGTTGGGAAGGTAGATGATTCAATGGATTTGTTAAAGAGTGTTGCAATAATTGGTGACAATACTTGAGAAGCTTTTTTTGTACATAAAAGCAGGCAAGTTGTTTATGTCTCCTGCCTTGTTTTTAAGGGTGTTGATGATGAGCGAGACTTCTAGTGGGTTGGTTGGAGCTAGGAATAGCGTATTTGGGTAGGTACCTATGAGGTAGTCTGATGGATGGGTATTTGAGCTTGTGTCTTAGGTCTTCCCCCTAATGTGGCTATACAGCAGTTTCGGGTCAGACTTGACTTTCGATGCTATGTTGTTTTTGTACTGTCGCTGGGCCTCCCTACTTATCTGTGCACACTCGTTTCTGGCTCTTCAACTAATCTCCTTATTTTCCTGGGTCCTTTGCCTTCTGTACTTTTTCCATTCTCTAGTGCACTTAGTTTTTGCCTCCCTACACCTTCGGGTAAACCAGAAGCTCGTTCTGGTCTTCCCATTATTTCTGTTGCTTTTGGAAACAAACCTTTCCTCTGCCTCCTTGCATTTTGTTGTTACGTATCCCATCATTTCGTTTACTGACTTTCCTACCAATTCCCTGTCCCACTGAACCTCTTGAAGGAAGTTCATTATACCTGTGTAGTCCCCCCTTTTATAGTTTGGCCTTTCCCATTCAACTCCTGTTATCCACTCCACATGTAATACTACTATGTATTCAAAGTACAGAACCACGTGATCACTAGCTCCAAGGTGCCTCTCATATGTGATGTCCTCAATGTCTGAACTGCTCAGGGTGAACATGAGGTCCAGTCTTGCTGGTTCATCCTTCCCTCTCTCCTTGGTAATGTCCTTAACATGTTGATGCATGAGGTTTTCCAGTACCATATCCATCATCTTGGCTCTCCATGTTTCAGGAGCCCCGTGTGGCTCCAGATTTTCCCAATCGATCCCCCTTTGGTTGAAATCGCTCATAACCAGTAACTTTGCTCTGCTCAAGTGAGCTCTTCTTGCCACCTCAGCCAGTGTGTCCACCATTGCTCTGTTGCTCTCTTCATATTCCTCTCTTGGCCTCCTGCAGTTCTGTGGTTGATTATACATCACTGTAATGACTACCTTGTGTTCCCCAGACTGGAGTGTACCTACTTTGTAATCCCTTTCTCCAATCTCATCCATACCTTCCATTTCCTCAAATCTCCATCAGTTTTTTACAAGCAGTGCAACCCCTCCTCCCCCTCTGCTCCTATCTTTCCTCAGGATCTGATGTCCTGGTGGGAAGATTGGGTCTGTTATCGTCTCAGTGAGTTTCATTTCTGTGACTGCTTTGATGTCTGGGGACTTCTCATTGATTCTTTCATGCCTTTCCTCATATTTATTCGTTATTCCATCCGTGTTCATGTACCAAACCTTCAACTTCTTTTCGTCAACTCTGGTCCTGAGAGAATATTGGGGTTGGGGGAGGGGGAGCCCTGGCAGGGGCTTATGGGGGATTGTGGTGGGGGAGGGTCAGGGTTCCATAGGGGGTTGCTGTAGGGGTGGGGTTTGTGGTGTGGGGGTGGGGACAGAGGGAACATTGTGTGATTGTTGGTTTAGATTGTTCAGTTGCCTTGGGGTTGTCATTGTTGGAGTCCTTCTGCAGGTGTTTCTGGATGGTGTGTTTGCCCTTCCACCTGCATCTGGGTTCTTCTGCTCATCTTTGTCATTTCCTCTCGTTCCTCCTTTTGTTTTTGTACTCTTTCAGTATCATCCTTTCCTCTTGTGTTCTGTCTCGATCAAGGTGCACTCTCTCGTACTCTGGTTTGTCTGTCATGTTTTCTCCTGTAGGATCATGGTTCAAGTTGATTCTGCCTTGAAAATTACTTTGAGAGGCCATTTCCTTCCCCTTACAAACCACCCAATTCTTCGAAAATTTCTCACTTGGATCATGTCGCCCTCACTTATTGCTTTCATGATACCTTCACTCACTTTTTTCTCCTGTTTACTTTCATCATAGGTTTCCCCTCTGACTTCTTGGAGCCCATAGAAAAAAACTGACCTCTCCCTTTCGTCTTCCCACTGTGTCTCCCATTGCATCCTCTGGGGTCTTTTAGTTCCTTCCATTGGAGCGTTCCTTCCTTCAATCCCTTCCCTGGCTGAAGCCCCTATGCTCAGTGGTCTGTCTTACCTGCTCAGCAGAACCTGGCCCCTGCAGGTTTCTGATAGTTTCTGCATATATCATAGCTCCTTCATTGTCTTCAGACCTCTCACTTGTTCCTAGTGTGCTCCTCGTCTTTGTTTTGGCCCCACGTGGGTCTGATAGGGCCTTTGCATACAGTACAACTTCTTTGCTCCCTCCAATCCCCTTGTCTGTGCCTGATGTAGAAGTTCCTGATGTTATGTCTTTTCTGTCATTTTTTTCTTTAAGCTGTTTCAGGTTTCTCAGTTCCTATTCTAAGCACTGTATCTTAACTTCTGCTACTATGGCTTGTTGCTGCCACTTCCTTCTCTCTGCAGCTATCATCTCCATTTTCCTGCCAAGCTCCTCTAGCTTCCTTTCCCAGTCTTCCTCCCTTTTTTTGAGCTCTGCCTCCCAATCTTCCCTCCCAGGTTCCACCAGACCCTTGGTTTTCGGCCTTGTTCTTGGGCAACCCATTATACCATAGAACGAAGCTCCTGTATTTTCAGAGTGGGTGTATGTGTGAGGATGGGTGTTGTAGGGAGGGGAAGGGGGAGGGAGGTAGGGCAGGGGGAGAAGGATATGAGGTGGGAGGGGGAACAGTGGCAGAGAGAGATTAGGGGTCCAAGGGGGTATTGGGAGAGAGAAGGGGAGTGTGGGAAAGGCTAGGGGGAGAGAGAGGGGGGGGGGTGGATGGAAGGTGAGGATGAAGAGAGAGAGAGGGAGAGAAAGTGATAGTGGTAGGTGGAGTGTAAGAGGGAGGGAAAGAGAGAGTTTCTACAGTGCTTGAACCCGTACTCACCTATTTGTACTAACCTATTTGTGGTTGCAGGGGTCGAGTCATAGCTCCTGGCCCCGCCTCTTCACTGATTGCTACTAGGTCCTCTCTCTCCCTGCTACATGAGCTTTATCATACCTCACCTTAAAACTATGTATGGTTCCCGCCTCCACTACTTCACTTTCTAGACTATTCCATGACTTGACTACTCTATGACTGAAGAAATACTTCCTAACATCCCTTCGATTCATCTGAGTCTTCAACTTCCAATTGTGACCTCTTGTGTCTGTGTCCCATCTCTGGAACATCCTGTCTTTGTCCACCTTGTCTATTCCGCACAGTATTTTATATGTCGTTATCATGTCTCCCCTGACCCTCCTGGCCTCCAGTGTCGTCAGGGCGATTTCCCTCAACCTTTCTTCGTAGGATAATCCCCGTAGCTCTGGGACTAGTCTTGTTGCAAACCTTTGCACTTTCTCTAATTTCTTGACGTGCTTGACTAGGTGTGGATTCCAAACTGGTGCTGCATACTCCAGTATGGGCCTGACGTAAATGGTATACAGGGTCTTGAACGACTCCTTACTGAGGTATCGGAACGCTATCCGTAGGTTTGCCAGGCGCCCGTATGCTGCAGCAGTTATCTGATTTATGTGCGCCTCAGGAGATATGCTCGGTGTTATACTCACCCCCAGATCTTTTTCCTTGAGTGAGGTTTGCAGTCTTTGGCCATCTAAACTATATTGTGTCTGCGGTCTTCCTTGCCCTTCCCCAATCTTCATGACTTTGCATTTGGCAGGGTTAAACTCAAGGAGCCAGTTGCTGGACCAGGCTTGCAGCCTGTCCAGGTCTCTTTGTAGTCCTGCCTGATCCTCATCCGATTTGATTCTTCTCATTAACTTCACATCATCTGCAAACAAGGACACTTCTGAGTCTATCCCTTCCGTTATGTCGTTCACATATACCAAGAACAGCACAGGTCCTAGGACTGACCCCTGTGGAACCCCGCTTGTCACAAGCGCCCACTCTGACACCTCGTCACGTACCATGACTCGTTGTTGCCTCCCTGTCAGGTATTCTCTGATCCATTTCAGTGCCTTTCCTGTTATGTGTGCCTGATCTTCTAGCTTTTTCAGTAACCTCTTGTGAGGAACTGTGTCGAAGGCCTTTTTGCAGTCCAAAAAAATGCAGTCGATCCACCCCTCTCTCTCTTGTCTTACTTCTGTCACCTTGTCATAAAACTCTAGTAGGTTTGTGACACAGGATTTTCCTTCCCTGAAACCATGCTTGTTGTCAATTATACACTTGTTTCTTTCCAGGTGCTCCACCACTCTCCTCCTGATGATCTTCTCCATGACCTTGCATACTATACACGTTAGTGATACAGGTCTGTAGTTTAGTGCCTCATGTCTGTCTCCCTTTTTAAAAATTGTGACTACATTTGCCATCTTCCATACCTCAGGGAGTTGCCCAGTTTCAAATAATGTGTTGAAGATCTTTGTTAATGGCACACACAATATCTCTGCTCCCTCTTTAAGGACCCACGGAGAGATGTTGTCTGGTCCCACCGCCTTTGAGGTGTCAAGTTCGCATAGCAGCTTCTTCACTTCCTCCTTGGTTATATGTACCTCATCCAGCACTTGCTGGTGTACCCCCCTGTTCTGATTTCCTGGAGTCCTACTGGTTTCCACTGTAAATACTTCTTTAAATCTCGTGTTGAGCTCCTGACATACCTCTCGGTCGTTGCTTGTGAATTCCCCATCACCCTTCCTCAGTCTGATTACCTGGTCCTTGACTGTTGTTTTCCTCCTGATGTGGCTGTATAACAGCTTCGGGTCAGTCTTGACTTTCGATGCTATGTCATTTTCATATTGTCGCTGAGCCTCCCTTCTTATCTGTGCATATTCATTTCTGGCTCTTCGGCTAATCTCTTTATTTTCCTGAGTTCTCTGTCTTCTGTACCTTTTCCATTCTCTAGTACACCTAGTTTTTGCCTCCCTACACCTTTGGGTGAACCAAGGACTCGTTCTGTTCTTCCCATTATTTCTGTTTCCCTTGGGAACAAACCTCTCCTCTGCCTCCTTGCATTTTGTTGCCACATAGTCCATCATTACTTGTACTGGTTTTCCTGTCAGTTCCCTCTCCCACTGAATGTTTTGAAGGAAGTTCCTCATGCCTGAGTAGTTCCCCCTTTTGTAGTTTGGTTTTTCCCATCCTATTCCTGCTACTCTCTCCACTTGGAGCTCAACTATGTAGTCGAAGCACAGAACCACATGATCACTAGCTCCCAGGGGCCTTTCATACAAGATATCCTCGATGTCTGAACTACTCAAGGTGAATACAAGGTCCAGTCTTGCTGGTTCATCTTCTCCTCTCTCCCTGGTAGTGTCTCTAACATGTTGATGCATGAGGTTTTCCAGTACTACATCCATCATCTTGGCTCTCCATGTTTCGGAACCCCCATGGGGCTCCAGGTTTTCCCAGTCAATCTCCTTGTGATTGAAATCACCCATAACTAGTAACTTTGCTCCCCCCACGTGTGCTCTCCTGGCCACCTCGGCTAGTGTGTCGACCATGGCTCTGTTGCTCTCATCGTATTCTTCTCTTGGTCTCCTGCAGTTCTGTGGTGGGTTGTACATTACTGCAATTATCACCTTATGTCCCTCAGACTGGATTGTTCCTACTAAGTAGTCCCTTTCACCCGTGCCATCCATTCCTTCCATTTTCTCAAAACCCCACTGGCTTTTAATGAGCAGTGCAACTCCTCCTCCCCCTCTCCTCCCTCTATCTTTCCTGAAGATTTGATATCCGGGTGGAAAGATTGAATCTGTTATTATTCTGGTGAGTTTTGTTTCTGTGAGTGCTATTATGTCTGGGGATGTCTCCTTGATTCTTTCGTGCCACTCCTCATACTTATTTGTTATTCCATCTGCATTTGTATACCATACCTTTAACTTCTTTTCTAAGACTGTGGTCTGGGAGGTGTATTGGGGTTGGGGAAGTGGGAGACCTGATAAGGAACTATGGGTGGTTGCTGTGGGGGTGGAGTTTGTAATGTAGTGGGTGGGGGCATTGGATATGGCATGGGTGTTGTGGTTTAGAGTGTTTGGCTGCACTGGGGTTGACCTGGTTGGGAGGCTTCTATAGGAAGCTGTGAGGGAGGTTGTATTTGATCTTCTTCCTGTGTCTGGGATCTCCTGTCTATCTTCTCCATCCCCTCTCTTTCCTCCTTTCGCCTTTGTACCATCTCTCTCAGTTTCCGCCTTTCGTCTTGTGTTCTGTCGCGGTCGAGATACACCTTCCTGTATCCCGGCATGTCCCTTAATCGTGCTTTTTCCTGCAGTATCCTGTTCCGAGTCGATTCTGCCTTGAAGGTCACTTTCACTGGCCGGTTTCTTTTTTTTACAAACCCCCCTATTCTCCGAAAATTTTCCAGCTGGGTCATGTCGTCTTCTCCGATTACTTTCATGATGCTTTCAATTGCTTTTTTTTCCCCTTGTTTTCTTGCTTCATATGTTTCCCCTTCAACTTCCTGTAGCCCATACACAAAGACTGACCTCACCCTTTCATTCTCCCACTGCATATCCCTGTGTATCCCCTCATTCAATTTGATTTCCTCCATTGCAGCTTTCCTTTCTTCAGTTTCACTAGCTACTGTACATGGGCTCAGTGGCCTGTCATTTTCCCTTCTCGGCTTTCCCTGGGCTCTGTTGTGGTCTTTTAGGGCCTCCACATATAGCTTAGCTCTTTCATTTACTACAGTCTCCACTGATAGAGCTTCTACATGCAGTTTTGCTCCTCCTTTCCCTACAGTCCCCTTATTTGTGGCTGAGGTAGTGGTCTCTGTTGTCAATCCCATAATGTTCTTTAGTTCTTTAGGCTGTTTCAGATTTTCCAGTTCCTCTTCTAAGCTCTGTATCCTGGCCTCTGCTGCTTTGACTTTCACCTCCCACTTCCTGCTTTCCATGTCTATCCTCTCTTCCATTCTCATGCTAAGTTCTTCTAGTTTCTTTTCCCATTCTTGTTCCCTTTTTGTGAGCTCTGCTGCCCAATCTTCCTTTGCAGTTTCCTCCTCCTGTCCCTTGGGTTTTCTTGTTGCTCTCTGGCAACCCATTTTTGTTTTATCCTGATTGCCTCAGAGTGGGAAACCTATGTAATTCTGTATGTTAGGTTAGTATTGTATATGTCAGAGTGTGGGGGGAAGGAGGTAGAGGAGGAACTGTGGCTATATGGGAGAGTAGTGGGGAGGGGGAGTGGGAAGGAGAGTGAAGCAAGTGGGTAAGTGGGTGAGGGAGAGGTGGGGAGGGGGAGGGTGAAAGAGGGAGATGTCGGTGGGGGAGGGGGGGAGTGTAGGTGTGAGTCTGGCAATATGTGTGTGTTGTGTGTGTTGCGTGTGTGTGTGTGTGTGTGGGGAGGGGTGGGTGTGTGTGGGTGTGTGTGGGTGTGGGGGGGGGGGTGTGGGGGGGTGTGTGGGGGTGTGTGTGGGTGTGTGGGTGTGCGTGTGTGCGTGTGTGTGTGGGGGTGTGTGTGTGGGGGTGTGGGGGTGGGTGTGTGGGTGGGTGTGTGGGTGTGTGGGTGTGTGTGGGTGTGTGTGGGTGTGTGTGGGGGTGTGTGGGTGGGTGTGTGGGTGGGTGGGTGTGTGTGTGTGTGTGTGTGTGTGTGTGTGTGTGTGTGTGTACTCACCTATTTGTGGTTGCAGGGGTCGAGTCTTAGCTCCTGGCCCCGCTTCTTCACTGATTGCTACTGGGTCCTCTCTCCCTGTGTGTGTATACTCGCCTAGTTGTACTCACCTAGTTGAGGTTGCAGGGTTCGATTCCAAGCTCCTGGCCCCGCCTCTTCACTGGTCGCTACTGTGTGTGTGTGTGTGTGTGTTTGATGGTGGTGTGTGTATATGTGTGCGTATGTTTGTGTGTTCGTGTGTGTTGGGGAGTTGTGAGGGGGCGAAAGATGTGTGTGTGTGTGTACTCACCTATTTGTACTCACCTATTTGTGGTTGCAGGGGTCGAGTCACAGCTCCTGGCCCCGCCTCTTCGCTGATTGCTACTAGGTCCTCTCTCTCCCTGCCCCATGAGCTCGATCATACCTGTGTGTGTGTGTGTGTGTGTGTGTGTGTACGTGTGTACGTGTGTACGTGTGCATGTGTGCCCTCGGAGGTGGGAAGAGGGAGGGGGATACACTGGCAGAAAGGGATATAGGTGGGGGAGGAATATGCGTGTTGCAGGAGCGTGGAACTTCATCGTGGGTGTAGTGAAGGATGTAAGTATGTAACAGCAGAGATGTCACTGGTGTGTGTTGCAGGAGTGTGGAACTTCATCGTGGGTGTAGTGAAGGATGTAAGTATGTAGCAGCAGAGATGTCACTGGTGTGTGTTGCAGGAGTGTGGAACTTCATCGTGGGTGTAGTGAAGGATGTAAGTATGTAGCAGCAGAGATGTCACTGGTGTGTGTTGCAGGAGTGTGGAACTTCATCGTGGGTGTAGTGAAGGATGTAAGTATGTAGCAGCAGAGATGTCACTGGTGTGTGTTGCAGGAGCGTGGAACTTCATCGTGGGTGTAGTGAAGGATGCAAGTGTGTAACAGCAGAGATGTCACCAGTGTGTGTGCGTGATGGACCCATCACACTGTCTTACTACTCACCATGTCACGCCGGGTGTCCCCATCCCACCAACCAAGACAACCTCACCAACTGCACGTGAGTACCAGTAACAGGTTTACGTGTCACTATAAACCCTAATACCCATATCTTCATGTTTTGTGTCATCTTGCTTACATATATAAACCTATATCATGTCCCAAACCTCCCATTTACATTTATTAAACTTAGCGCTCAACCAATCTAAACTTTATACATTATTAAGTAGTTTTAAATTCTAGTTATAAGGTATTAGATTATTATTATCCTGGGGAGTCCTACAGTATTATTTTAGAACACTCCAAATGTTGTACTTAATCCATAACTTTCCGTTAGTCTTACAATCCATGTCACTCAGTGTTGTAACCATTCATATTTTTTGGATATAAATATCTCAATCTGTTACTTAATGATATTTTTTTATTATTTTAGGGGAAGAATACATAATCAGACTTTCAGAAGTGGTCTAATACTTAGATATAGACGACTGAAACTTGTGCTGCATCTGGAAAATAATGAAACCCCTATGAAACTCTAATAATTAATATTTAAATATGTTTAAGAGTTGTTACCGTATGAGCAAATTGAACACTGAGTATACAGCTAGGCAATCTGCAGTATTATTTTTTAAGGCTAGTTTTAGCTGTATATTTATGCACCCTGACCCACATGGTTCAGGGTGTGGAAAGCTTGTTCCCTTGTTCGTTTATTGAAAGCTTACTCAGAGGCGTCGCTAGGGTTGGTGTCACCCGGGGCGGAATCATTGGTGTCACCCCCATGAAATCCAAGGGCGGGGGGATAGGGGTAATAAACTCCAGTTACATCACTGCTGCATGACCAGTTACATCATTGTTGCATGACCAGTTACATCACTGCTGCATGACCAGTTACATCACTGCTGCATGACCAGTTACATCACTGCTGCATGACCAGTTACATCACTGCTGCATGACCAGTTACATCACTGTTGCATGACCAGTTACATCACTGTTGCATGACCAGTTACATCACTGTTGCATGACCAGTTACATCACTGCTGCATGACCAGTTACATCACTGTTGCATGACCAGTTACATCACTGCTGCATGACCAGTTACATCACTGTTGCATGACCAGTTACATCACTGCTGCATGACCAGTTACATCACTGTTGCATGACCAGTGACTAATGTTTAGCAATAAGAACGTTTAAAGTCCATAAACCGAACTTTATTAATGATAAAATAAACAATCGTAGTAATATTGAGGAAACATAAACTCAAATACCACTTTGAGTACAGCAACAGATCCTACATTATTCATCTTCAACAATGAAAAAAAAGCTTGAAAAATAAATAAAAACACTAGTTCCGACTTAACCTGAGTACAGGTAACATCTCAAAGAATCTGACATTTCATTTCCTTGCCTTCAATCCTGCAAAATCATCTATCATATCATCAAAATCAATGATTTTCCCTATATAGGCCTATTTGTACTGTGTAATCCTATAATAGACTATATAGAAACGAAGAATTTTTCTCTTAGGTTGCTGCAGCATGGCTTTGGTCATTAGTGTTACCTCCTTTAGAGGCTCTATGATGTCACCCCTAAATGGTGTCACCCGGGGCGCCCCCCCCCCCAGCCTTACGACGCCTCTACAGTTACTTGCTATAATTCCTAATGGTTTTTACCTTACAAATGCATGAAAATATTAGTATATTCATAGGAATGAGGGAAGAGAATCACACTAAATCCATAGGGATCATACATCACCAGGAAAGTCAGATTCGATCCTGTGTACCGTACCAGTCTCAAGTGTTAATTTACAATTAAAGAGCTGCTACTTGTTCCAAAGTATGCCTTGCACAAAGGATCTACAATAATATATGTTTGTGTACTGCAGGTGTGGAAGTGCAGCTGCCCAGATAACTCGGGGATACTGCCGGGACAAGTGTTCAATTTTTGTGCTGTACAATGTGGTTAACTGCATCACCAAGTCTCTTCTCTCAGTAACCATCATCGGCAGCCTCCTCATTACACTAAGGTAAAAACCTTGCAACACTCGTATAACAATCATGTTCTCGCCTTTATCTCTGCAGAATCCTCATATGTTTTATGGACTGGTGGCATCGTCATCAGGTAAAAACATCTTGTCATTTCGATCTCAGTCATGTAAAGAACCTGCTAGTGGACATTTTGCAGCTGATTATTATATTTAGAGGCAAGAATTGCTCTATGGTCCATGAAAGTTTTGTACAACATGATAACTCGGGGGAAAATGATGAACCCGTGTGGGTCATAGTGCTCAGTTTGATGAAAAGGATGGGTTCGATTCTTTGGATCAGGAGCCTCCATCACCACAGCAAGGATAGATAGATTTTGCCACCGAAGTGGCTAGTTTATTGTGCACCCTATATCCATCCTGTGGACAGTAGCGCGAGAGCATATGGATACACAAAAGGCCTAGGAACTAGGCCCCAAAGGGTTAACAGGAATACATATGGATTTATATCTACATATCTATAGTTCACTTATCTGTTACAAGCAAATTTAGGAAATTTGCTTAGTATGTCTGGTATCTTATTTTCATTAATAAGATATCTTGACATGTCACATAGGTTATTATACTGTCTGTCTCTGTATTCTTCAATAAGTGGACAATTAAGCACATAGTGTTCAAGACAGTGACCATATGCCTGATCACATAATTTACATTTAGTTTGATCATCATCTGTGTGTCTCCTAAATTGCCAGAAGTACTTGTAACCAAGCCTAAGCCTGGCCACTACAACATCAGTCAGTCTGTTCACATTGCACGTTGCTCCATAAACATACTTATCTACGTTCATGTTACCATAGTGGGTTATAGATCTACTCAGGCTTCTAACTGCATTCCTATAACAATAATTTTCATTATTTACTTCTCTCCTAATATTATTCCTAATGCTAGACACAGTTATACCAAAGTTATATTCTACATTCTCTTTCTGGGTACTCTTCTTGGCTAACATATCAACTTTATGAACATTAAAATGGTATAAAGTACCGACAGGTTGTTAGGTAAGACACATATGCAACAGTTAGGTATCTTTATTTCGAAACGTTTCGCCTACACAGTAGGCTTCTTCAGTCGAGTACAGAAAAGTTGATAGAAGCAGAAGATACTTGAAAACGATGTAATCAGTCCATCACCCTTGAAGTTTTGAGGTGGTCAGTCCCTCAGTCTGGAGAAGAGTATTGTTCCATAGTCTGAAACAATATGGAGTTGAAGTGTATGTATAATGTTTGCCAAGACCGTAGTCCTGGCACGGGTCTCAATCTTGCGATGACCCGTCTCTGGCTCCCGAGGGAGAAAGGTTTCTACAGTGATGCGACGTATGCTGCTCAAGCACTCTTCTGGTCAGTTCAACTGGTGCATCTCATAAGCGACAACACCATATGTACTCCTAACTGTGGACACTAGCGAGGAGGAGGATATGTCGTTATCACAGGTAACAGCTTGTCTGGTTCGTTGACTCCATGGTATACTAGTGTGGCCGCAGTCATCTCTGGGTCCTCTTCGGGAGGGAATATCACTCCTAGTTGCCTGCGGAGTGTCTCAGTAACTTCGCACTCCAGAAGATAGTGTGTTAGGGGCCGCTGGACAACGTGCTGACAGTACTGGCACATCTCCTCCTCAGCCTTGTCTACCATCATCTTGGCTGTGAGAAAGCCCAAACGAAGCCGATGGATGGCGGTACACTGTGCTCTGGACCAGCTTCTATCATATGGAGGTGGTTCTCCTTGAGTCGCTGCTCGGTACCACTGTTGAGATGGGGTATCACCTAAGACCTCCCCCATAAGTTTCATGGCTCTGGCAGCCACCAGTTTGGTCTGTCGTAGGCTGATTGGGACAGTAATCCCAACATGTGGATAGTCTGTTGCTGCCTTGGCTGCATCATCTGCCGCCTCATTTCCCCGGATGCCAGCATGGCTGGGGATCCAGTTCAATGTCGATCTGTTACCCTGAACTTCTAAGGCTGTCATTATGCTCAGGATCGATGTGATGAGGTGAACATTGTCCTGTGGTTGAGGATGGGAGAGGGCATTGATTGCAGAGGTGGAATCAACATGTATGACAGGTCGGAGTCGATGTCGTAGGGCATGTGACAATGCCTGCTGAATCGCCACCAGCTCGGCTTGAAGGATCGTGCAGTGGTCAGGGAGTCGCCAGCCTTGTGTGTGACCATTGTGGTACAGTCCAGCTGCTGCTCTCTTCCTGTCAGGGTCGACAGAACCATCTGTGAAATACACTGCACATGTGCCTCCCTCTGCCAGTGCCATGCTTGTCTCAGCATGATTGCTGAGGGTATCTTGACTGCAGAGACGCTTAGAGATGGGTAGCTGCATGATGCAAACATCGGCTGGATCTGGGTGCCAGGGAGGTGGTGGATGGTACCCAGCAACAGGAAGGTCACAACTCTTCTCAAGGAGTAGTTGTATAGGCAGCAGCTTCCGCCCAGCAGCACAAAACGAACGAATCCAGGAGTAGTCCGTGAAGAGTGTGGGATCTTGTGCCATGGTTGTCAGTATCCGTCTCCTTGGTGGGGTACCTTGTTGCCGGTGCAGAATTGTGGCCACTTTGCAGGCGTTTATGTATCTTACTCTGTCAACCAAGGAAGGAAGCCGGGCCTCAGATCTGAGACATACTGTGTTGGTCCAGATGGGGGCCCCAAGCATAGTTTTTATCGCCTGATTTTGTACGACCTCCACCCTTTGCCTGCTCTGTGGGAAGAGATGAGCTAACGCCGGTGCACCATAGTCAATGAGCGAGCTTATAGCTTGTATATAGTACAAGCGAAGTACATCTTTGCTTGCCCCTGCATGGTGCCTCGTCATGGCTCTCATGGCGTTGAGTCTGAGTAGAGCACGTGACCTGACATACTCAGCCTGTTTCTGAAAGGTCAGCTTTTTATCAATGTAGATTCCCAAGTACAGGTAGGAGCCTGTCCACTCAAGTTCTATATCCTGAATATGTAATCTATTCACAGGATCTGGTCCCTTGAACATCATTGCAAGAGATTTCTCGGCCGAGATCTTGAGGCCTAGTTCCTTGCAAGACTGCGTAATTAGGTCCAAAGCTCTATGAGCCTGTCGTTCTAAATTGCCTTTCCCATTCACTACGAGTGCAAGATCATCAGCATAGCTGAGGAGCTGTGTACCACTATGAAAGGGAAGGCTCACAAGTTCCTGCATAAGGATGTTAAACAGGGTAGGACTGAGCACACCTCCTTGTGGCGTACCGTTTTCCAGGGATTTAAAGGAAGAGTAGTGTCCCTGAAAGCTGACACAGGCCTGCCTGCCCCTAAGGTAGGACTCTATCCAGGCCAGGAGGCGTCCTTTGAGATTCCCTTCCGAGCTAGTATTGCCAGAATTGCTGTGGGGCTGGCTAGCTCAAATGCCTTTTCAAGGTCGAGGTAGACGACGATACTAGGTTTTTTGTTACTATCAGCAATCTGGCTTAGTAGAGTGGTTATGCACTCTGCTGTACCCACTCCTTTGGTGAAGCCAAATATGTGACGATGAGAGGGTCCAAGTTTCCATAGGAGGCGGTTTAACACCATCCTCTCAGCAGTCTTGGCTAAGCAGCTGGTCAGCGATATGGGTCTCATACTGCCTGGGTCCTTGGGCTTTGGAATTGGTACGATGGTAGCTTTCTTCCAAGCTGCTGGGAGTGTCCCGGCCCTCCATGACTTGTTAATGACGTCTAGTATGGCCTCCCATCCACATTGCCCAGCCTGTGCAATCATGGAGTACGTAACACCATCAATGCCCGGGGCAGTGTCACCTGTGTTCGTAATGGCATGTTGGAGTTCCAAGTCCGTGAGGTCTTCATCAGTCACATCTTCTGACTCACGTGCAGCTTCTATCGTTAGCTGGCGCTGTGGCAAAAGATCTGTCTGTATATTTCGGATGTCCTGTGGGAGCTGAGTGGAGGCTCCCCTGGAAGTGAAAAGCTCCACTAGTTTCTCAGCTTCCTGGGATGGGTTCGGGTGTGCTGGTGGCCTCGGCTTGCTCTTGCCAGTTGCTATGTTGAGCTTGCCCCATATCTCAGATAAAGTAGTGTGATGCCCGAATGTTGAGCACCACTCCAGCCATTTCTCAGTTTTACTCTGAGAGAGACTCTGCAGGCATGCTGCACAATGGCTCTCAGAGTATTCCTGTTCTCTGCCGTAGGGTTATGCCTGTATAGCTTCCTAAAAGAGTTGATGCGGTGGCTCTGTTCCCACACCTCGTCGTTGTAGAACCACCAGTCTCTCTTGTGAGTGCGTCCTGCGTACTTCTTTGGAATTGCACACTCTGCTGCCTGGGTGAGAACAGTGATTAGCTCCTGTTCAGCCGTATCACAGTCTTCAGATAGAGAGTATGTGGATCACCAGTCATGAAGATAATCCTGGAACACCTTCCAGTTGGCCCTCTTTACGTCCCATCTAGGAGGCAGCACAACTGTGGGAGGCCTGTTGATGTTGAAGGTGGTGATCACTGCAAAGTGGTTACTGATAAGGTGAGGATGAGTTTCCCATGTGGCTCCTGCTGCGAGTTGTCTTGACCCGAAGGTAAGGTCGAGGCAGCCACCCAACAGGTGTGTGGGGTCTCCATTGTTTAGCAACTTTACCTCTGGAATATCGTGTAGGAGCATTGCTGTGTGTCTGCCAGCAGCATTGGTTGCTGAGTGAGAGTGCAGCATTGGGTGATGTGCGTTGAAGTCTCCACCCACAATAATACACTCAGTGCGTGCTAGTGCGAGGAGCTCTGCAATGTCGAGGGTGTGTCTTGGGTTCTTGTAGATGTTATAGATGGTAATGGGCACCCCAGGTATGTGCACAAGGATGGCCTGTACCTCGACATCCTCCCCACAGTCCACAGGGTTGGCTATAACCTCGTGAGGTATTGTATTGGATACAAATACAGCTGTGCCTCTGCAGTGAATGCCCGGGTCCATGTGCCGAAAATACCCAGCAAAACCGGATAGTCTTGGGCATATAGTCGGGACAGTTAGAGTTTCTTGCAGCAAGACGATGTCAACCTGATCCCGAATTGCTGCCTCCAGCAAGAGGTGCTGTTTGCTTCTTAGGCCCTGAATGTTCCATTGTAGGACCTTGAGGGTGTGATTTGGTACAGAGGTTATTCCATCGCTGTTGTTTCCTGAGCTGAAGACTGAGTCCTGCCCGCTCTGAGAACCTGCAAATTCATGGCATCCACTGTCTCCTCTTCGGTCAGAAAGCACACTCTCAGGAGCGTATTGACCATCTGCCGGAATGCGCTGTTGTTCCGTGGAGTTGATTGTGTTGCAAATAAGATCCGTGAACACCTTGATGAGTGCTACGAGATCCTCCCTGGTGAGGGCCTGCTTTTGGTTTGGGTTCGAAACAGTGGATATTATCTGGGCTGTTGTGGTCTGTAGGGACTGCTGAGGGTTGGATTTCTTTATTGTATGCACCCTGGTCTGTTGCTGTATACCAGGTTGGGTAGCCGGGATCTGCTGGTGAGGTGCCAGTTGAGTTTGCAAAGTGCCTGTGCCGGGTAAGGAGTGCCTGTGTTGTCGTGCTATGGCCAGTGGGGGCTCGTTTAGTGCCGCCTGCTGATCGCATTGACCAGATGCACCCTGTTGACGCCTCCTGTTCCTCTTGTTTCTGTTTCTTCGTTGAGGTAGGGGTGCAGGAGGTTCTTGACCTTGACGCCTGGTTGAGGCTTCGAGGGTTGGGAATTCCTGGGCATTGACTTGGGTTAGCTGCTGAGAGATCTGCGGTATGGCAGGGTTCTCTGCACCCATCGTTTGCCGAGTGATGATCCGTCAGAGCCTGTTGCCGAGTTTTTGGCGTCTTCCAGACTCCTTGAATTCTGGCGAGCCTCTTGGGGCATGGAGGATTCCAGGCATGGTGTTTCTGCCTGCAGTTCGGGCATTGTGGAGTGGGTGGCGATGCATTTTTCAGCTTGGTGATGCATTCCTCGGTAGGGTGGTGCTGGCTGCAGACACCGCAGATTACTCTGTTCAGACAGAGTGCACCCAGGTGTCCATAACGCTGACACTTGAGACAGTGAACTGGTTCTGCTGTGAAGGTCCTGACATCGTACCTGCCCCAAGAACCGAGGCCCAGCTTGGATGGCAGTGGTCCTACATGCTGAATGAGGACCTATCAGGTTGGTGCGTTGCCTGCCGTCTTTGCCTTGAGACATTGAGCTGACACCACACTGGGGTGAGCTGCTACTGCCTCGATGGGCATCATCAGCGGGTATCGCATCGCTACACCCTTGGTGATTTTCTGCCGAGAGTCCAGTTCCTCCAGGGTGAATGAGCGATCTGTCTCCATGACTCTCTTCAAGGTGGTATACATTTCCTTGTTGAGAGGAGTCAATATTGGTTCTCCCCTCAGGTTGAACCATATCTTGAACTTCAGGTTGTGTCGTGATTCCAGGTATGAAACAACGCCATAGTGGGTTCTGTGGTCCCCGTAAGACTTCACCTTGAATTTGCCAGGTCGGTTGAGCTGGTTTGCCTGCTCCTTGGACGGACGGTGCTTCTTGTTGTCCACAGTGTTCCATCCCTCTTGGTTTTCGGGGGGTGGGGTGTTTATTTCCTCCCCTGTTTCTATTGTCACTGGCTCCATGGTTGGGACTGTCAGATCTGCTACAATGTGAGCAGGATCTTCCTCTTCCTCTCGCAACTTCTTCGCTATAATTTCGCCCCACATTTCCAAATCTGAGTCCTCCGTCGTGTTCATGGAGCATCGTGGCCTCTTCTTTTCGGCAGAAGCCATGTGCCTATCTTGTGATAAGGTAGTGAACTCCGTGAACTGAGTTCTATGACTGTGTGTATGTGAGCTGAAGTGACAGGATGGAGCCTATATACAGCCAGGAGGTGAGATGTAGGCCACTAGTAGAGGTAAGATTGTTGTCGTTGGAAGGTCAGGTCCCTCTCAAATCCAGCCATTCTCACTAACTTTATCATGAAGGAGTAATCCAATGTGTGATGGGATCCATAGCAATTGTACATTATAATAAAGTTGGTAGAATTACCGACAATATGTAAAGTAAAAGGACACAAGTGCAGCTAATGTGACATTTTACTGTGGCAACGTTTCGCTCTCCAGGAGCTTTATCAAGCCATTACAAACAATACATGGACACAGAGGGTATATATAGGCTCAGAGTGAGGTGCAATACTAGTGGTGGTAGTATAGTAGTGACAAAAGTTGTAGTAGTAGTAGTAGTAATACAATATGGTAGAGCAATTAATTCGTACATGAGTAAAAGGATATAAAAGCTATTACTTGGGTAACATAAAAATAGGTTGGACAAATATAGACTGGATAGAGGCAGCCTGTTTCAGTGTTCACTCTCTGTAATGTGCTTTGTGTAGTATAACAGGAGAGACTATGTGATGGCAGGGTTTACTGTTTTCAGGAGGATTCTTGCTAAGACTTCAGAGATGGTGAAGCTGCTGTTGTTTTGTTTAATTGTATTCGAAACAGCGATCAGTGCTGATTCGAGGCACTTGCGTCTGCGGAAATTAGTTTCTTTGATCACTAATTGGGCGTCCCTGAATTTCATGAGATGATTGGTGGAATTTCAGTGTTGTACACAGGCGTTGTTCAAGTTATCGTTCATACATGCGTAAATGTGTTCATTGAGGTGGGTGTCGAGGTTTCTTGTTTCACCTACGTAAATCTTGTCACAGCCTCCACAGGGTATAGTGTAAACTCCTGCGTTGACTGGTTCGTGGTGCTTTGATTTTGTCCTGGTTAGATTCTTTATTGAAGTGCTAGAAGTGATGGTGACTCTGGTGTTAGCTTGTGAAAGTACTTTAGAAATGTTCAGTGCAACCTGGCTGTTGGGAAGAATTATAACCCTGCCATCACATAGTCTCTCCTGTTATACTACACAAAGCACATTACAGAGAGTGAACACTGAAACAGGCTGCCTCTATCCAGTCTATATTTGTCCAACCTATTTTTATGTTACCCAAGTAATAGCTTTTATATCCTTCTACTCATGTACGAATTAATTGCTCTACCATATTGTATTACTACTACTACTAGAAAAAGAATAACAGAGCAGCTAAAAGAGGTCAATATATCTGAAATGCGCAGGGAGACACTGGTCAGAGAAATAGCAAGCATCGAACTTAAGCTAAAAGAATCCTTTAGGAGTCAGGAATCGCGGGAAGAACTAAAAGCTATAAATGAAATCGAAAGAAACCCAAAGTATTTCTTCTCCTATGCCAAATCAAAATCGAGAACAACGCCCAGTATTGGGCCCCTACTTAAACAAGATGGGACCTACACAGATGACAGCAAGGAAATGAGTGAGCTACTCAAGTCCCAATATGACTCAGTTTTTAGCAAGCCGCTAACCAGACTGAGAGTCGAAGATCAAAATAAATTTTTTATGAGAGAGCCACAAAATTTGATTAACACAAGCCTATCCGATGTTATCCTGACGCCAAATGACTTCGAACAGGCGATAAATGACATGCCCATGCACTCTGCCCCAGGGCCAGACTCATGGAACTCTGTGTTCATCAAGAACTGCAAGAAGCCCCTATCACGAGCCTTTTCCATCCTATGGAGAGGGAGCATGGACACGGGGGTCGTCCCTCAGTTACTAAAAACAACAGACATAGCCCCACTCCACAAAGGGGGCAGTAAAGCAACAGCAAAGAACTACAGACCAATAGCACTAACATCCCATATCATAAAAATCTTTGAAAGGGTCCTAAGAAGCAAGATCACCACCCATCTAGAAACCCATCAGTTACACAACCCAGGGCAACATGGGTTTAGAACAGGTCGCTCCTGTCTGTCTCAGCTACTGGATCACTACGACAAGGTCCTAAATGCACTAGAAGACAAAAAGAATGCAGATGTAATATATACAGACTTTGCAAAAGCCTTCGACAAGTGTGACCATGGCGTAATAGCGCACAAAATGCGCGCTAAAGGAATAACAGGAAAAGTCGGTCGATGGATCTATAATTTCCTCACTAACAGAACACAGAGAGTAGTCGTCAACAGAGTAAAGTCCGAGGCAGCTACGGTGAAAAGCTCTGTTCCACAAGGCACAGTACTAGCTCCCATCTTGTTCCTCATCCTCATATCCGACATAGACAAGGATGTCAGCCACAGCACCGTGTCTTCCTTCGCAGATGACACCCGAATCTGCATGACAGTGTCTTCCATTGCAGACACTGCAAGGCTCCAGGCGGACATCAACCAAATCTTTCAGTGGGCTGCAGAAAACAATATGAAGTTCAACGATGAGAAATTTCAATTACTCAGATATGGTAAACATGAGGAAATTAAATCTTCATCAGAGTACAAAACAAATTCTGGCCACGAAATAGAGCGAAACACCAACGTCAAAGACCTGGGAGTGATTATGTCGGAGGATCTCACCTTCAAGGACCATAACATTGTATCAATCGCATCTGCTAGAAAAATGACAGGCTGGATAATGAGAACCTTCAAAACTAGGGAGGCCAAGCCCATGATGGCACTCTTCAGGTCACTTGTTCTATCCAGGCTGGAATATTGCTGCACTCTAACAGCACCTTTCAAGGCAGGTGAAATTGCCGACCTAGAAAATGTACAGAGAACTTTCACGGCGCGCATAACGGAGATAAAACACCTCAATTACTGGGAGCGCTTGAGGTTTCTAAACCTGTATTCCCTGGAACGCAGGAGGGAGAGATACATGATTATATACACCTGGAAAATCCTAGAGGGACTAGTACCGAACTTGCACACGAAAATCACTCACTACGAAAGCAAAAGACTTGGCAGATGATGCACCATCCCCCCAATGAAAAGCAGGGGTGTCACTAGCACGTTAAGAGACCATACAATAAGTGTCAGGGGCCCGAGACTGTTCAACTGCCTCCCAGCACACATAAGGGGGATTACCAACAGACCCCTGGCAGTCTTTAAGCTGGCACTGGACAAGCACCTAAAGTCAGTTCCTGATCAGCCGGGCTGTGGCTCGTACGTTGGTTTGCGTGCAGCCAGCAGCAACAGCCTGGTTGATCAGGCGCTGATCCACCAGGAGGCCTGGTCACAGACCGGGCCGCGGGGGCGTTGACCCCCGAAACTCTCTCCAGGTAAACTCCAGGTAAACTACTACTACTACTAGTATTGCACCTCACTCTGAGCCTATATATACCTTCTGTGTCCATGTATTGTTTGTAATGGCTTGATAAAGCTCCTGGAGAGTGAAACGTTGCCACAATAAAATGTCACATAAGCTGCACTTGTGTCCTTTTACTTTACAAATTGTACATTAATTCCTTTGTCCCTAATTTTTGAGTATCTATACCTGGCTTCTCCAATGAGCATGTTGTTGGAGTCATTATATGAGTCAAGAGCCTTCAATGATGACATAGAATCAGTAATGATGATAGAGTCAAGCTCAGTGTCATAGGTTAGCTTTAGCGCTTTTAGGATTGCAAACAATTCAGTTTGCAGTGTAGATGCCCAGTTGTTAATTCTTATGCCTAACTCAAATTTATTATCGTTCTTAACTAGGGAGGTGGCAACAAGAGCAGATGCAGCCCTGCCAGAAGACTCCTGTTTAGATCCATCAGTGTATATAACTTGTGATAACTTATTACTACCAGCTAGGCGAGAAATTTCTTCTTGAGCAATTGCTTTAACAAGTGATTTAAGGAAGGGATTAGGTACGACACATATGCAACAGTTAGGCAACTTTATTCCGAAACGTTTCACCTACACAGTAGGCTTCTTCAGTCGAATACAGAAAGTAGGCAGGAACAGTAGAAATGTGAAGACGATGTAATCAGTCCATCACCCTTGAAGTCGTAGAATTTGAGGTTGTCAGTCCCTCAGCCTGGAGAAGTTCAGTTCCTGACTTTGGAACTGAACTTCTCCAGGCTGAGGGACTGACAACCTCAAATTCTACGACTTCAAGGGTGATGGACTGATTACATCGTCTTCACATCTCTACTGTTCCTGCCTACTTTCTGTATTCGACTGAAGCCTACTGTGTAGGCGAAACGTTTCGGAATAAAGTTGCCTAACTGTTGCATATGTGTCTTACCTAACAACCTGTCAGTATTGTACACCATTTTGATGTTCAAGGAAGGGACTTGCAGGTATGTGATATTAAATGAACACATCTTCCATGGAGGGGTGAAATGCTCTTGTTGCCTACAGCGATACAGTTCATGCAGGTTATAAAACTTAATGCAATTGCACGTTTTCACAGTCCATTTAGATATGTGAGGATTTACCTCTAGACACTTGGTAAGATTCATTGTGACAGAATCTGGTTCATTTCTCAACATTCTAATACCTAGTACAGTGTTAATCTCAACAATCCTATCACTGATACTAGAAATACCAAGCTCCTTCCTCATATTAAGAACCTTTGTAGATCTGGGACACCCAAGAATAATTCTGAGAGTTTCATTCTGCATTAACTCCAAGGGTCGGAGAGAACTTTCCCTAGCTAATATCAACATGGGAGCAGCATAATCAATTAAGGACCTAACATAGGCTATGTACATCATTCTCACGATTCTCACATTAGCACCATAGTTGGGGTTGTAGCCAGCAACAGCTTTGAGAGCATTTAGCCTATCTTTGCATTTCTTATTTAGTTGTGGTATAGTGGATTTGTTAAAGGGTACATCTACACCAAGATATCTGTAGATTTTAACGTAGCTAATGATTTCACCCTGCAAATAGATGGGTGGGGGATGTCGTTTGCTTGTTAATATCTTTGTTTTAGAGGAAGATATTATGAGGCCTAGTCGATTACAAATTGCTTGAACTTCATTAAGAATGGTGCTCATCTTCTTATGCCCTGTTGTATGTATCATGATGTCATCAGCATAGCTTATAGCTATATGTTTAGGTGAGGCAGGTAGAGCATTTAGGAGAGCATTAATCAGAATATTAAATAGCATGGGACTAAGAACTCCTCCCTGCGGTGTACCTAAAGACATTTCTTTAGACTCACTTCTAAAGCCTTGATAAAGGACAGAGGATACTCTATTTGACAGGTATCCTATTATCCAGCAGAGTAAGCTACCACCAATATTCATTTTGGCTAGTTCATGTAGTATAACGGTTCTGTTCGCAATATCAAATGATTTTTGATCAAGAAAAGCGGTAAAACTAGTAGAGGTGTGTGCAGTGAGAAAGGTGGAAATAAAGTTCTGCACACTTTTACCTTTCATGAACCCATAGAGGTAGGGGGAAAGTTGGTGTCTGATTCTGTAGTACAGTCTGTTAAGTATCATTCTTTCAAAGGTGTTTGCCAGGACGGATCCTGGCTCGGGTCTTCTCCATGTAAAAGCCAATCAGAACAACGGCTTTTACATTATTATTATAATCAAGGGGGAAGCGCTAAACCCGGAGGATTATACAGCGCCTGGGGGGGGATGTGGAAGGCATTCAGGCTTAATTCGGGGAACTGGAGCACAGATCCAATTCCCTAAATCAAGAGCCCCTCACCAACAACGGCTTTTACAACATAGCTGAACCCCTTGCCAGGAAACTTCATTATCCTACATAACGTACCTGGTTGCCCATCCCGTGCAGGGCCGTCTCATATACAACCCACCTAGTATTCTCCACCTGACTCTCCACACTACATATACTCATGTACTCTTTACCCAGGTAGATTTGTTTATAACTTGATAAAGCCCACTTTGTGGGTTTAATAGACAAACTTGATAAAGCCTGCTGTGTGGGCTTTATCAAGTATGTCTATTTTTCCTTCTTACAGTGGTCCATACAAGTTTAGAATTATTTTTGATTATGTAATAATTATGTTATTGCTGTACCAATGTGTGTGTGCAAGGTTGAGTAAGCTCTTCATCTTGCTACTAAGTTTTTTTTTTTTTTTTTTTACATCTGATGTGACTATGATAGTGTGGAAGATGGCAATGTTCATAGATTAAAGTAAATAATAAATTACACTTTAAACCCAAACATGTGTTCATAGAGAGCTTCGAAGGTCTCCTTCCGGCATAGCTGAAGTTACCCTAGCTGTGCTGAAAGGAAACCTTTTAACTATGCCACAACCTTTAAAGCTCTCACAGCTGATGATCCCTTGCTGGAATGCTTGACAACATCCTTATTGCCCTACTGAAGTCTCCCAGCTCAAGCTGACAGATTTCAACACTTGTATGAGTCCCATCCTACATGATGTAATGTGATAAGGAAACATAGCTAGCTTTTATTTCCAATGTGTAATTATCATATAGCTATATTCACTTTTGTTATAAATAACTTTCTGTAGGAGGTCATATAGCACCTGGGATATAGCAGAAAATGGGCGTAATCCAAGGAAAGGTCGTTCAAATTCTTTAAAATCAAGAGTCCTTCACCAGCATCAAGGTAACACCCTTTTATAAACTACTTGTGAAAAATGTGTTAGCTCTTTTGAACCCTTGACTGGAGTTGGCTTGCAGTGTTATTGTTGAGATCATTGTGATATATTTCAGATGTGTTGGGAAGCAGGATAAGCCAGCAGCACTAGGTCTCAAGAGCACTGTTATGTCACTGGCTGCTCTGGTCACCCCACTGGTGTCAGGCTCTATTATTGACTCTGCTTGTCTTGTATGGAAGGAAGCCTGTGACGTCCAAACCTCCTGCTCCCTCTATAACACCATTGACTTTGGGTATGTAGTGTGGAGACCTTATTTATACCAGAGCACTCTGATGGTTTGATTGAAATTAATTTTTGCCAACTTTAGCTTTTTGGTTAGCTCATAAATTTATTTATTGCACTACTTCCCCTAGCTGATGGCTCCCCTTAACTTCTTGGGAATGTGTGACCCATACACATTGTGAATATATGGTAATAATATACCAAGGACAGGGGAATTATGGCTTGTAGCTCAGTCGTAGATTATTTGGCTCACAACCTAAAGGACCCATGGTATCCCACTCGACACCAGGTGGGAGGATACCAATGTACAAGTCAAAATACATCTCCTTGTACATACTCACCTAACAGGTAATAAATGCCTGGGTGTTAGTCTCCTTACAGTGTCTTCTACCCATATTCATTTTGTCTAGCAGTAAGTAGATACCTGGGTATTAGTTGCATTCTGGTAAAGGACCCTAATGGAAGTAAACCATACATTTTAATTTAAATCTTTGAAAGCATTAAACCTATATGGGTCACATAGTGCCTGGAAAGGGAGGCATTCAGGTTCAGTCCAAGGAAGAGGAGGGTAAGTCCACTTCTCTGGAGCAGGTGCTGCCTCACTGGCTTCAAGGGCTCTCTTGAGGGATAAACCATACTGCATCACTTTGCTGGGTTATCAGTTATAGTAGCTATGCTGAGCAAGTCACTAATTAGACATTAGATTTATCAGCAGGCAAAGCAATCACTAACACCTGTCATCCATCACAGGCACAAGTTCCATGGGCTGACCAGTGTGGTGTTTGCACTGAGTACCATCTTCACACTGCTGGTCTCCAAGCATGTTAGAGATCTGGAACTTCTGGAAGATGCTCCATACAACTTACCCACATTCTCCTTCTTTGATGCTGGGGTAAGCAGCAGTCCCAGTATACACAGAAGCTTCCGCAAGATGTCTAGGCTGGCATCAGGAAGAAGGTCGTCGGGGAAGTGGAAGGTGCCAACAATGACGTCCAGTCAGACATGGGGGGGAGAACTTCAAGTCATACGACAACAAGATGTGAGAAATGATGATGATGGCAGTGATGTAGACACACAACCCACAGTATCTGTGCTCAAACCTAATATCTTGCCATCACTCATTATGAAGACCACAAATGTATAGTTATTGTGTGAAGCTTTAAAGCCGTGTGGAGGAAGGTCAATCCTCTGTCCTCTAATTGTGAGACAAATGTTACTCTGGCAGCTGGACTTTACCTGCAAATATATAGTTAATCTTTGTAGAAAAGTTTGCAGTTATGTTTTAGTGCAGTAACAATTATTGGGTTAAGACTGCTAGTCTAGTACACTATTAAACTCATATTTGCCATAAGATTTTTTGCAAGCATTCCTAGCACTGGGAAGAATCTTGCCTTTTACAAAAGTTCCCTATTAGTTAGTTAAAGATTAGCCGGTATTCTCCCGGCCCGGGCCTTGTCCAAGTGGTGGCCCGGCCTTGGCTCCCTCTTTAGGGAGTGTCTGAGACCTAAGTCTCCCATGGGAGGAGGCACAAGTACCTCCTCATCTTTGGGACCAACTGTCCCCAGGCCTAGCCACAAGCTAGGCCTCTCTGGTCTGCCATCCCCGCCCCAAGGGGGCTAATGGGAATGACAGTCTTATGAGCTAAAAGCTCGGGCTCAGGCACCTACCCTACCCTAGAAGGGTTAGGCATGGTGTCGATGAGTTCCCTATATTACGATGTCTGTTGGGTGATGGTAGATTTTTTTTTTTTTAATATAACTGAAAAGTTTATGTAAAAGATCTTGAAAATACTAGATGATAGTGTTGGGTACAATAAAGTGCAAATGTAGAAATTTAATGGAGAATGGTGTTATTCAATAGAAAATAGTAATTTTTCTGAGAGGCAAATTATGTGATTGTATTTAAATTATTAGCTGATGAGGTAGTGGAAAGGTGAAGCAGTGGTTGCAGTAAATTTATTAATTATTAGCAAGACTCCTCCTTATATGTTAAGTAAATTGACACGTGCAGTGACAGTTACTGCAGCTATGTTTCACTTTCCAACTTGAACAAAGCTCCTGGTGAGCAAATGTAACCAGTGTCTCTGTTTCATGCATGTCCTAACATGCCTTTATAATACAGTGGAACCTTGGCTTACAAATGCCCCACCATTCGAATTTTTCAGGATATGAACCATCGTTCAGTCAATGTTTTGCTTCTGGATACAAACGAAATTTCAGGATGCGAACTTTCCCCTCAAGGAAGGTTCCTTAAATGAATAAATAAATAATTTTATTTCTTTGCAAAGATTACAATATGTGTTTACGTATCATAATATGATTCAAGCAAAGAAAGCCACTATCATGCTGAGGCATTTCGGGGAGACTTAACCTAATACTAATAGACTACTTATGTCTAGACAGGTGAAAAGTGTACTAGTAGTGGTTACCAATGTTTTGCTGATGGTGGCGCCAACTACTGGCAGCCTTTTGAAGTTTCTCCTTACTGTAATTATTATTGTTATAATATTATTATTAATAGTATGTACGTGGTGATGGGCTCTCGATCTAGGGAATTGAATCTGCTCCAGTTCCCTAAATTAATAATAATTATAGTAATACGTATGCACTAAGAACAGGAATAATTATAACAGTAATAATACAATATAATATGTTGTCATTTTTAGACATTTTTTGTAATTTTTTTTTTCATATTTTTGTGCCAAATGCTTCAAAATACAAATTGGTAACTGTCTGGGTGACTGTAGGTACTGCTAGACCACAGCTATCTCAGTGCCAACCAAGGGTCAAAAGGATGAGGAGGTGTGCTGCTCTGAGTGACCATAGCAGACCCTTGGGATGCGTAGTTTTGTCTTATATTGTACAAATTTCTTACACAATGCCTCACCCAAAGAGACAGTATTCGCATACAATCAGCAAGAAGCTCAGGAAGCGATTAGAAACTATGAAAACAGCTAGAGAAACGAAGAAGGCAGCTGGCCACCACCACCACCACTGTGGCCACAGTGATCATGTCTTCACCTATGTATATACATCTGTCTTGGCCAAACCTGTGGTTACTAATGTAACAACCTCACCACTAATCATAGATAAACACAAGCTAGGTGTGGGGTTATGAACTGGGAAGATACTTGGGTGGGAGAGTAAACGGCAGATGCTTTCTGCCACTGCCGGCGTCGCCATCACTTGCCATATTATGGCCTATTTTATTCATTCTAGAGTAATAATCATGTTTCTATATTAATATTATTTATTATATCACATTAGATGAATTGTGATAGATAACTAAGCCATAGAGTTGATATTAGCATTATTTTGTCATGCCTCCTGAGAGGCTGGAACGGATTAATTGCATTTCAATTAATTTATATAAGGAAAATTGACTCAGGATATAAACAAGGTCACGGAACGGATTAAATTTGTAAGCTCAGGTTCCACTGTGTATTCTAATAATAATTTTTTTTTAAGTCGGCCGTCTCCCACCGAGGCCGGGTGACCCAAAAAGAAAATACTTTCATCATCATTCAACACTTTCACCTCACTCGCACATAATCACTGTTTTTGCAGAGGTGCTCAGAACACAACAGTTTAGAAGCATATACGTATAAAGATACACAACATATCCCTCCAAACTGCTAATATCCCGAACCTCTCCTTTAGAGTGCAGGCATTGTACTTCCCATTTCCAGAGCTCAAGTCCAGATTTATAAAAATAACCGGTTTCCCTGAATCTCTTTACTAAATATTACCCTGCTCACACTCCAACATATCGTCAGGTCCCAAATACCATTCATCTCCATTCACTCCTATTGCTCGTGCTTGCCTGCTGGAAGTCCAAGCCCCTCGCCCACAAAACTTCCCTTACCCCTTCCAACCTTTTTGAGGACGACCCCTACCCTGCCTTCCTTTCCCTACAGATTTATACGCTCTCCATATCATTCTACTTTGATCCATTCTCTCTAAATGACCAAACCACCTCAACAACCCCCTTTTCAGCCCTCTGACTAATACAGTGGACCCTCAGCTAACGATGGCATCAGCTAACGTTAAATTCAGCTAACAATACATTTTAACGCAAAAATTTTGCCTCAGCTAACGCTAAAAAACTCGCCCAAAGCGATTCGTTCGAGACACATCCACGTGTGGCCTGAGCACGCCTCAGTTTTCGCGTGGGTGCCAGTGTTTACAAGCCAGCCAGTGCGGTCGCATCCACGCATACAATCGGAACATTTCATATTATCACAGCGTTTTTAGTGATTGTACCTACAAAATAAGTCACCATGGGCCCCAAGAAAGCTTCTAGTGCCAACCCTGTGATAAAAAGGGTGAGAATTAGTATGGAAATTAAGAAAGATTTTGAAGGGTTTGAGGCTAACCCTGAGATGCCTATGCCAGTTGTGGAATCCATCGTGCCTACTTCAAAGATTAAGGAAATGTGTGCAAAGTGGGTTGAACTGCAAACCTTTATGGATGAAAATCACCCTAACACAGCTATTGCAAGCCATGCTGGTGACTATTACAATGACAATGTTGTGGCCCATTTTAGGCAAATCTTAATTAAAGGAACGGGAGGTATAGACCTCTATAGACAGATTTGTTGTGCGACAGAGGCCCAGTGACTCCCAAGCTGGTCCTAGTGGCATTAAAAGAAGAAGGGAAGTAGCCCCAGAAAAGGACTTGATACCTCAAGTCCTAATGGAAGGGGATTCCTCTTCTAAACATTAACAACTTCCATACTCTTCCCTCCTCTCATCCCATCATTCATCACCAGATCTTCAGTAAAGGTGTCAGTTTGTGTGTATTAAAATTAATATTTCATGTGGTAAAATTTTTTTTTTTTCATAATTTGGGGTGTCTTGCATGGATTAATTTGATTTCCATTATTTCTTATGGGGAAAATTAATTCAGCTAACAATAATTTCAGCTAATGATGAGCTTTCAGGAATGGATTAATACTGTTAGCTGAGGGTCCACTGTACCTTTATTAACTCCACACCTCCTAATTTCCACACTCCGAATTTTCTGCATAATATTTACACCACACATTGCCCTTAGACAGGACATCTCCACTGACTCCAACCGCCTCCTCGCTGCTGCATTCACAACCCAAGCTTCACTCCCATTTAAGTGTGTTGGTACTACTATACTTTCATACATTCACTTCTTTGCCTCCATAGATAACGTTTTTTTGTCTCCACATATACCTCAACGCACCACTCACCTTTTTTCCCTAATCAGTTCTATGATTAACCTCATCCTTCATAAATCCATCCGCCGACACGTCAACTCCCAAATATCTGAAAACATTCACTTCTTCCATACTACTCCTCCCCAATTTGATAACCAATTTTTCTTTATCTAAATCATTTGATATCCTCATCACCTTACTCTTTTTCTATTTTCACTTTCAACTTTCTACCTTTACACACACTCCCAAACTCATCCACTAGCCTTTGCAATTTTTCTTTAGAATCTCCCGTAAGCACAGTATCACCAAAAATTAACTGTGTCACTTCCCATTTTGTATTTAATTCCCCATAATTTAATCCCACCCCTCTCCCGAACACCCTAGCATTTACTTCTTTTACAACCACATCTATAAATATATTAAACAACCATGGTGACATTACACATCCCTGTCTAAGATCTACTTTTACTGGGAAGTAGTCTCCCTCTCTTCTACACACCCTAACCTGAGCCTCACTATCCTCATAAAAACTCTTTACAGCATTTAGTAACTTACCATCTATTCCATATACATGTACTTGCAACATCTGCCACATTGCTCCCCTATCCATATGCCTTTTCTAAATCCATGAATGCAATAAAAACTTCCCTAGCTTTATCTAAATACTGTTCACATTTATGCTTTAGTGTAAACACTTGATCTACACATCCCCTACCCACTCTGAAACCTCCTTGCTCATCCGCAATCGTACATTCTGTCTTACCTCTAATTCTTTCAATTATAACCCTACCGTACACTTTTCCTGGTATACTCAGTAAACTTATTCCTCTATAATTTTTACAATCTCTTTTGTCCCCCTTCCCTTTATATAAAGGGACTATACATGCTCTCTGCCAATCCCTAGGTACAGTACCTTCCCCTCTTTCATACAATTATTAAACAAAAATACCAACCATTCCAACACTATATCCCCCCCTGCTTTTAACATTTCTGTCATGATCCAGTCAGTTCCAGCTGCTTTACCCCCTTTCATTCTACTTATGTAATGCCTCACTCACCTCCCCCACACTCACATCCTGTTCTTCTTCACTCCTAAAAGATGGTATACCTCCCTGGCCAGTGCATGAAATTACCGCTTCCCTTTCTTCGTTGACATTTAAAAGTTCTTCAGAATATTCTAAAAATATTCTAATAACCTACTAGTTACAAAACATGTGAATACAGTACAGTATGAGGTTTTGAAACTAAGAGAGTATACTATGGAGAGCAGTGTAAGGAGAAATGTAAATGTTATCTGGAAAATTTGAAAGACATCAGGGCATGTTCCTTTCAATCTTGGCCGTTTTGCAGTGAAATGTAGGCATGAAATAATACAGAAATAGACTTAATAAAATGCCTAAAATATGTAGAGGTGAATTGCAACCTTTTGCAAATCAACTATGGTTTTGAGAATTTACAAAAAAAATTAAAATGTAAAAGGCTAAAATAAATGGGAGGAAATCGTCTAATACAGAGAAAGGTGAAGTCATCTGCATGCATGATGGTTAGTTGATATTTTCATCAGACAACTGCATCCTGACATAGATCATATTCATAAGATAACTGTTTAATGGTGTTTCAGAAGAGCTGTTGATAGTGTAAAAGTGGAGGTATAGCAGTCTTATGGCTAGAGCCCCAGGTGATAGTTGTCCAGCAGTCAAGGTACAACTGGCTAGAGTGCAGCAGGTCATGACAAACAAGGGTGTTTAATGTCTTGGTAAACAAAAGTTGTGTAACTATTGGCAATTCATTGACTGTTTACTCATTCTTGTCCATAGGGATTAATTATTATTATTATAATAAAAAAGAAGCGCTAAGCCACAAGGGCTATACAGCCCATAGTGATTAAGCTCTGCTGAAAACCTAAAAATTAGTACAGTGGACCCCCGGTTAACGATATTTTTTCACTCCAGAAGTATGTTCAGGTGCCAGTACTGACCGAATTTGTTCCCATAAGGAATATTGTCAAGTAGATTAGTCCATTTCAGACCCCCAAACATACACGTACAAACCCACTTACATAAATACACTTACATAATTTGTCACATTCGGAGGTAATCGTTATGCGGGGGTCCACTGTATTTAGTATACTAGCCTATTTATGTTTACAGGCGTCAAATCTCAGCTTTTGGTCCCGCCTCCAAACTTGCCAAATTCACTCCCCTCTTCTTCTCATGGGACCTTTCATACCTACTCTTGAAACTATATATGAAGTCTGCTTCCACCACTTCTGTTGAGATCATTCCACTTCCTGACCACCAGTAAGTTCATTTGCTCCAGGCTTTCTTACCTTATTAGGTTAGGTTAAGTAAGATTTGTCAGGAAACAGGACAAGTATTTCCTGACATGGGTCTTAGTGATATAATGACCCACTTCTATTAATCTGACCGAGGCCTTATGCTGGCTTACTGGTCCACCCCTTTTAAAAATTGTGGTTATGATTATCATTAACTTATTGATTTTTCCAAAACTGTCTTTTTTCTTATTAAAATTTGCTGATAAAATCTTGTCCATTCTCTCACTGATTATTGTGCATTCCCTAATCACTCATTTAACCTCCCTCTCCACACACTGCCTTCTATCATTTTTATACTACAAAAAACCTTATGTATGCTAATATTTTTCCTCTTACCACTTTCATTACCTACTGTAATCATTCCTCTTCCACCTGCATCGACCCTCCTATACCCAAAAACTTCTGCTGTTCACTGTATCAAATGCATTCATAAATTTACCTCATGCCACCACTCATTTCCTGCACATACAATTATATAAAAGTCCCAGTGGGGTTCTTCCCTGCTTTGATCTCAGCCCTAGTGATAAGAGATGATTGTCTGACCACTGCATCAGTCCTGCAAATAATAATCAAAGGTGAATAGGGCATAAAAGATGAAGTGTACAGTTGGGCTCCAACTTATGATGTTAATGTGTTCCAGAATACTCTTTGTAAGTTGATTGTTTGGTACTTGGAACCAATTTTCCAATAAGAAACAATGTAAAATGAATTAATGTGTTCCCAAGCCATAATATTCCCTGTTGAACTTTTTCCCTAAAATTTTTTTTCCAATATTTTACTTTCAGTACAGTTTCTTTTGACTCACAAATAGAAGGTGAAAGAAGGTTTGTGAGAGTGGGTATGAAGGTGGTGTGGGGGAGGGGTTGTCTAAATCCAACTGCTTACTGAGCATGTCCATAACACAGCTACCAGTGCTGATCAAGGTCCTCCCTGCAGACAACCCACTCACCTCCCTGCTAAACCATCCTACACCAGTCCTCCCTTATCACCAACCACTGATGTACGTACTAACACAAAAGTAAATACCTACTTAAATAATGTTATATCTTTATATTCTCATCTTAGACTAAGAAGAAAATATATTTTTTGTGGCTATGAATAAATTGCTATATTAGAAAAATCTGTGAAATGCTGTATTTTTTTCCAAATAAAGTCTAACAAGCTATTAATATTTTTCTTTACACAAAACACACTTCAAACTCTTTGTCCCTTGATTGCCAGTAAGTTATTAATTCAAGAAATCAGAGGTACCCTTTCCTTTGATTAAATCTGAGTACGTCCCATCCAGCAGGTGCTGTATGGTCCCTAGTAGTTTAACCCGTAAACGGTCCAAACGTATATATACATTCACTACCCCAGTGCCCCGAATATTTTAAAAAAGTATTTTTTTTAATAAAAATAAAGAGCACATTTTTCTAAGTTATAGATTAAAATAAAAAAAAATATGGTCAGTACTTACTGAGATATGAGGCTGCAAAGTTGGCACTTAATGCTCACCTGATGGCAACATTGAATCCTGCCACTTGCAGAAGTGTTGCTGATATCCCATTTTTTCTCATTTTTATATAATTTTTATATTCTGATAATTACAATTTATTGTAGTTCCTGTCATTTCATAACCAATCTTTGTTCTGACACTAATATTTATTAGGTACTCAAATTGTCACAAACACATTGACAGGTGGACATTTACACTTGCCTTGGTCATTTACTATTGTCTAGGAATATGTACAAAGTATTTATAGGTCCCAGCAATGTTTTGGATGCACGGGAGTGTAGGAGGAGGAGGAGGAGGAAGTTCCCTTGAAGCAATGTGTAAGACAAGTGTCAAGGACAAGCATCTGGGAGGGCAGTGATGAGATATGAGATGACATTTGATGGGTGCCAGCAAGGGTGCAGAGATAAGATGAGATAAGCTATGATGGGTGCCAGTGAGGGTGCATAGATAAGGGGTGACATTTGATGAGCTCATACCTCTGATTATCTGTCTGTCTGCTTGTCTCTTTCTGTCTGTCTCAAAGAGAGTCACTATGAACCAACAGGTATTCTTATGCATTATACCTACAAGCACAGTACAGTGGACCCCCGCATAGCGATTTTAATCCGTGCAAGAGGGCTCATTGTTATGCGAAATGATCGGTATGCGAATGAATTTTCCCCATAAGAAATAATGGAAATCAAATTAATCCGTGCAAGACACCCAAAAGTATGAAAAAAAAAATTTACCACATGAAATGTTAATTTTAATACACACAAACTGAAAAAGGCATGCACAATTACATGACACTTACTTTTATTGAAGATCTGGTGATGATTGATGGGATGGGAGGAGGGGAGAGAGAGTGTTAGTGTTTAGAAGGGGAATCCCCTTCCATTAAGACTAGAGGTGTCGAGTCCTTTTCTGGGGTTACTTCCCTTCTTTTAATGCCACTAGGACCAGCTTCAGAGTCACTGGACTTCTTTCGCACAACATATCTGTCCATAGTGGCCTGTACCTCTCGTTCCTTTATGACTTCCCTAAAGTGTTTCACAACATTGTCAGTGTAATAATCACCAGCATGGCTTGCAATAGCTGTGTGAGGGTGATTCTCATCCATAAAGGTTTGCACTTTCAGCCACATTGCACAGATTTCCTTAATCTTTGTAGTAGGCAACTTCTTCAATTTCTCTCTCCCCTCCTCTGAACCAGTTTCCTCAGGTATGGCCTCTTGCTGTTGAAGTTGATCTATCAGCTCATCAGTGGTTAGTTCTTCATTGTCCTCCTCCACCAACTCTTCCACATCCTCCCCACTAACCTCCAACCCCAAGGACTTTCCCAATGCCACAATGGATTCCTCAACTGGCATAATCCTCTCAGGGTTAGCCTCAAACCCTTCAAAATCCCTTTTGTCTACACATTCTGGCCACAGTTTCTTCCAAGCAGAGTTCAAGGTCTTCTTAGTCACTCCCTCCCAAGCCTTACCTATAAGGTTTACACAATTGAGGATATTAAAGTGCTCTCTCCAAAACTCTCTTAGAGTCAGTTGAGTTTCTGAGGTCACTACAAAGCACCTTTCAAACAGAGCTTTTGTGTACAGTTTTTTGAAGTTTGCAATAACCTGCTGGTCCATGGGCTGCAGGAGAGGAGTGGTATTAGGAGGCAAAAACTTCACCTTAATGAAGCTCATGTCCCCATAAAGTCGCTCTGCCACGTCTGTAGGATGACCAGGGGCATTGTCTAACACCAGGAGGCACTTAAGTTCTAATTTCTTTTCAGTTAGGTAATCTTTCACATTGGGGGCAAATGCATGGTGTAACCAGTCATAGAAAAAGTCCCTAGTGACCCATGCCTTACTGTTTGCCCTCCACAGCACACACAAATTCTCCTTGAGGACATTCTTTTGCCTGAACGGTCTGGGAGTTTCAGAGTGATACACTAATAAAGACTTAACTTTGCAATCACCACTAGCATTGGAACACATCAACAAAGTAAGCCTGTCTTTCATAGGCTTATGTCCTGGGAGTGCCTTTTCCTCCTCAGTAATGTAGGTCCTGCTTGGCATTTTCTTCCAAAACAGGCCTGTTTCATCACAATTAAACACTTGTTCAGGTTTCAGTCCTTCACTGTCTATGTACTCCTTGAATTCCTGCACATATTTTTCAGCTGCTTTGTGGTCCGAACTGGCAGCCTCACCATGCCTTATCACACTATGTATGCCACTACACTTCTTAAATCTCTCAAACCAACCTTTGCTGGCCTTAAATTCACTCACATCATCACTAGTTGCAGGCATTTTTTTAATTAAATCCTCATGCAACTTCCTAGCCTTTTCGCTTATGATCGCTTGAGAGACGCTATCTCCTGCTAGCTGTTTTTCATTTATCCACACCAATAAGTGTCTCTCAACATCTTCCATCACTTGCGATCTCTGTTTCGAAAACACAGTTAAACCTTTGGCAAGAACAGCTTCCTTGATTGCCTTTCTGTTGCCCACAATAGTAGCAATGGTTGATTGGGGTTTCTTGTACAACCTGGCCAGGTCGGCGACACGCACTCCACTTTCATACTTATCAATGATCTCTTTCTTCATCTCTATAGTAATTCTCACCCTTATTGCTGTAGGGTTGGCACTAGAAGCTTTCTTGGGGCCCATGGTCACTTATTTTCCAGATAAAATCACCAAAAACACTGTAATAATACGAAATGTTCCGATTGTATGCTTGGATGTTACCACGGAGGCTGGCTGGTAAACAATGCCACCAGCGGCACATGTGAGGCTGGCTAAGGGCGCACATTGGACGCGTCTCGGACGAACAGCGGTGAGCGGGTTTTTGAGCGGTATACAAGGCAAAATTTTTGCGATAAAAGCGAGCGGTATGCGGATTAAACGTTATGTGATGCCAATGGTATGCGGGGATCCACTGTATAGCACTTCGGATTTTTAGGTTATCCTAGGTAATTTACACTATGTATAACTGTATTTGTGTGTACCTGTGAGACATAAAAAGAGATAAAGATAGACAGACAGAAATAGAGACAGACCCTAAACCTGGGGTTAATATGACATTACATCAGTGAATCCTTGGTTTTTGCCGCACTGTTTGCTCTAGCTGGAGCTCAATATAACTGGTGCTCTCACAAGGTACTAAAGTGGTCCCAGATTTTTTAGTATGGTGCACACCGAGTGTTAAGACCAATTCTATGCTGCCCATCGCTGTATAGCCCTTGTGGCTTAGCGCTTCTTTTTTATTATAATAATCTATGCTGACCAGGCATTTCAGGCCAATCATGCCAAATTTGGAGGCAGGAAAAATAAAACATATATATACAGTGGACCCCCGACATTTGATATTAATCCGTTCCTGAGAGCCATTGAATGTCAAAAATATCGAAAGTTGAATTAATTTTCCCCATAAGAAATAATGGAAATCAAATTAATCCATGCAAGACACCCAAAAGTATGAAAAAAAATATTTTACCACATGAAATATTAATGCAATAATTACAACAACAACAATAACAATGGATTAATAACAATAGAATAATTGACACTTACCTTTAATAAAGATCTGGTGATGATTGATGGGATGGGAGGAGGGGAGTGTGTGTTAGTGTTTAGAAGGGGAATCCCCTTCCATTAGGACTTGAACTGGCAACCTCACCATGCCTTACCACACTGTGTATGCCACTACGATTCTTAAATCTTTCAAACCAACTTTTGCTGGCCTTAAATTCACTCGCATCACCACTAGATGCAGGCAATTTCTTTACCAAATCATCATGCACTCCGACACACGCACTCCACTTTCGTACTTTGCAATTATCTCTTTCTTCATTTCAATAGTCATTAGCACCTTTTTTCTCGAAGGGTTGGCACTAGAAGCTTTCTTGGGGCCCATGCTTACTTATTTTGTAGAAACAAGCACCAAAAACAGTGATAATATGGATAATATGGAATGTACCGAATGTATCCTTAGATGCGCGCACACTGGCTGGCTTGTAAACACTGGCACACACAGTGCAGTTCAGGCCACACGTGGACACGTCTCGTACGAATCGTATCGAATGTCGGGTTTTCCATCGAATGTCTAGACTAAATTTTTGCGTTAAAATGCATCGAATGTCGGATTTATCGAATGTCGGGGGTCCACTGTATACGTTTGGGGCACTAGCGGTAAGAACATATACATGCATACAGTGGAACCTCTACTTACGAGTTTAACCCTTTGACTGTCGCAGGCCCCTTTCTGAAACTGTCATTCTATGTCGCAAAATATTCGAAAAAAAAAAAATTCTTATGAAAATGTTAAGATTATTTTTCTGAGTGTTTTAGTCCAAAAAAAAAAAAAATTTGCCATCAGTACTTACCGAGATATAGAGCTGTGAAGTTTGCAGAAAATGAGCCGTGTATGGCAACAGCAGCGACTGCCGCTCACCCAGTAAACTTTAGTTTACTTGTATTTGAAGGTTTTTTGTTTTTTTTCACTTTAATTTTTTCACATAACTTATGTGGCCTATGAGACCAAAGTAAGGTGCAATGTACATATATACACTCGTTGTATACAACACAATAAGCACACAAACATAATTATCAATATATTGTTTACAAAACTTGTTTACAAAACAAACAATACAAAAAATAGTTTATTACTATTGTTCTATAATATATATACCAATGTACAGTCACTGGACATATTCCTAGAAGTTCTGCAGCTTGTGTAACTCTTTGAAACATGTTTTCATACACAATGGTGTTTTACACTCCTCACACATAAAACCAATGTGTCTGCATTTTTGTGGACTTTTTTTTTATGTGCAAAGACAAAACACCTCGTCTGAGTAGTTTTCTGCAAAGTATTAGCAGGCAGTTGTGTTATGTAGTTATCCTAGGTAAATGGTCGTGTGTCATCATTCCTTCCTTCCTACTTTCCTGATGACGCAGTCTTGTGGCTCTCTCTGAGACAGAGAGCTAGACTGATAGACAGGGAGCTTGACAGACAGACAAATAGACGGACAGAAATGTTTGTGTACCAGCAAAAACAGAGGGAGGGGGATGGTCATCTAATATTTTCTAATCAGCTGCACCCTCCCTCCACCCTCGTTTACGCTTATCAAACGTCAGCTCTTATCAGATGTTATCTCCCCTTATCTTGTCACTGTCATGGGGTGGACTGTTTTTCATGCTTCAAGGCAACATATTATTATTATTATTATTATTATTATTATTATTATTCTCCTCCTCCTCCTCCTCCTCCTCCTTCTTCTTCTCCTTCTCCACCTCCTCCTTCTTCTTCTTCTCCTCTTCCTCCTCCTCTTCTTCCTCCTCCTCCTCTTCCTCCTCCTCCTCTTCTTCTCCTCCTCCTCCTCTTCCTCCTCCTCCTCTTCCTCCTCTTCTTCCTCCTCCTCCTCTTCTTCCTCCTCCTCCTCTTCCTCCTCCTCCTCCTCTTCTTCCTCCTCCTCCTCCTCTTCTCCTACTTTTCCTTTTCCTCCTCTTCTCCTCTTCCTCTTCTCCTCCTCCTCTTCCTCTTCCTCCTCCTCCTCTTCCTCCCTCTCCTCCTGCTCTTCTTCCTCCTCCTCCTCCTCCATTGCTTTTGGTCTCAAACTCCTCAAAATCATGAAATTGATCTTCACTGACACTTCCATCTGTGTTAGAGCATCACTTGGGAAGAGAAGAGTCCCAGATTTGCTGGGGAGTCACATATTTCTTACCGCTAGACATGCTGAAAAAGGACAACTGAAATGGCATTCCCACAATGCACCACTGACTCCCCGATTTTTTTTATATGGTGCACACTGACCATGGAGACCCATTCTCTCACATGTGGGCCTACCAGCTTTCTCCTGCTTGATTTGAAGCCGCTAGAATTTATTTTTTTTAAAAAAAAAAAAAAAAAAAAAAAAAAAAAAAAAAAAAAAAAAAAAAAAATTTATGCGTATAAATACGTCAGAAACAGTGTTGCGTAAGACGTATATATACGGCGTAAACAGTCAAAGGGTTAATCCATTCCATGACCTTGCTTGCAACTAGATTTGCTCGTTTGCAGAGTCAATTTTCCTCATTTAAATTAACTAAAATGGAATTAATTCGTTCCAGTGGAATCCCAGGCACGAGAAAATACTTTAATAATTTCCCTAATATCAACTCTACAGCTTATTTATCTATCACAGTTCAAGTAATATGACAAAATAAAAAATATTAATAACATAGAAAGATGATATATACACTAGAATGAATAAAATACATATCATTAGGTATGTGGCTAGTGGTGGTGACAGCAGCCATTGTTGTTGGGGTTTATAGGCCCACCACAACGGCCATTCCTGCTCCTGACTACATGTGTAGAGAACCTAGGATAACCCAAAAAAGTCAGACTTATAAGTGCTACACTCTTAATGCTTCACTTAATTGCTACACTCTTAATGCTATACTTAATTGTTACACTCTTAATAATGCTACACTTTGCCACTGCTACCTCATGTCTGCCACTGCTGCTTCATGTTATCTGCCACTGCTACCTCATGTTGTCTACCACTGATGTTGCCAAAGAATTGAACATTTCTGCTATTTTGAGCTCAATTTCAAGGTACTTTTCATCGTGAAACCAATTAAAATCATATTTATTTTTGTAGTATATCTTCCATTCTATCACATGAGATCAAATAAAATGAGAATACAACCATAAAAACCATACAAAAATATATCGCTAATGGGAGGCTAATGGCTGAGAAGTGAACTCTGTTATTTATGGTCCGATTTCTTTAATTTTTGGCGTACGTTAAGAAGCATCTTTTCATCATACATTGCCCAAGTTTCAATAAGATAGTCCAACAAACAACTGAGATCCAATTCCCTAGATAAAGAGCAAGAGCCCACCTCACCAGTGTTAATTAACCTCCCTTGAGGCCCGCTCGCATCTGGAAATTTTGCTCACATCTGGAAGCAAAAAATCGACCGAGCAGTTGCTCATATCTGGAAAAACTCGCACGTGGATGCACTCATAAGTAGAGGTTCCACTGTACAGTGGACCCTCGCCTAACGCTATTAATCCATTCCTGAGAGCTCAACTTTAGGCGAAATTATCGTTAGCCGAATTAATTTTCCCCATAAGAAATAATGGAAATCAAATTAATCCGTTCCTGACATCCCAAAGTATGAACAAAAAAAAATTTTTACCACATGAAATATTAATTTTAATACACACAAACTGAAGAAAACATGCACAGTTACATGACACTTACCTTTATTGAAGATCTGGTGATGATTGATGGGATGGGAGGAGGGGAGACTGTGGATGGTGTTAATGTTTAGAAGGGGAATCCCCTTCCATTAGGACTTGAGGTGGCAAGTCCTTTTCTGGAGTTACTTCCCTTCTTCTTTTAATGCCACTAGGACCAGCTTGAGAGTCACTGGACCTCTGTTGCACAACATATCTGTCCATAGAGGCCTGTACCTCCCATTCCTTTATGACATTCCTAAAGTGTTTCACAACATTGTCAGTGTAATAGTCACCAGCATGGCTTGCAAAGCTGTGTGAGGGTAATTTTCATCAAAAAAGGTTTGCACTTTAAGCCACATTGCACACATTTCCTTAATCTTTGAAGTAGGCAACTTCTTCAATTTCTCTATCCCCTCCTCCGAAGCAGTTTCCTCAGGTGTGGCCTCTTGCTGTTGAAGATGATCTAGCAGCTCATCAGTGGTTAGTTCTTCATTGTCCTCCTCCACCACCAACTCTTCCACATCCTCCCCACTAACCTCCAACCCCAAGGACTTCCCCAATGCCACAATGGATTCCTCAACTGGCATAGGATTCCCAGGGTTAGCCTCAAACCTTTCAAAATCCCTTTGTCTACACATTCTGGCCACAGTTTCTTCCAAGCAGAGTTCAAAGTCCTCTTAGTCACTTCCTCCCAAGCCTTACCTATAATGTTTACACAATTGAGGATGCTAAAGTGATCTCTCCAAAACTCTCTTAGAGTCAATTGAGTTTCTGAGGTCACTACAAAGCACCTTTCAAACATAGCTTTTGTGTACAGTTTCTTGAAGTTGGAAATGACCTGCTGGTCCATGGGCTGCAGGAGAGGAGTGGTATTAGGAGGCAAAAACTTGACCTTAATGAAGCTCATTTCTGCAGAAAGTCGCTCTGCCATGTATGAAGGATGACCAGTAGCATTGTCTAATACCAGGAGGCACTTAAGGTCCAATTTATTTTCCAGGAGGTAATTTTTCACAGTGGGAGCAAATGCATGGTGTAACCAGTCATAGAAAAAGTCCCTAGTGACCCATGCCTTACTGTTTGCCCTCCACAGCACACACAAATTAGCCTTGAGGACATTGTTTTTCCTGAACACTCGGAGTTTCAGAGTGATACACCAATAAAGGCTTCACTTTGCAATCACTATTAGCATTAGCATACATCAACAGAGTAAGCCTGTCTTTCATAGGCTTATGTCCTGGGAGTGCCTTTTCCTCCTGAGTAATGTAGGTCCTGCTTGGCATTTTCTTCCAAAACAGGCCTGTTTCGTCACAATTAAACACTTGTTCAGGTTTCAGTCCTTCACTGTCTATGTACTCCTTTAATTCCTGCACATATTTTTCAGCCGCTTTGTGGTCCGAACTGGCAGCCTCACCATGCTTTATCACACTATGTATGCCACTACGATTCTTAAATCTCTCAAACCATCCTTTGCTGGCCTTAAATTCACTCACATCACCACTAGTTGCAGGCATTTTTCTAATTAAATCCTCATGCAACTTCCTAGCCTTTTCACATAAGATCGCTTGAGAGATGCTATCTCCTGCTATCTGTTTTTCATTTATCCACACCAATAACAGTCTCTCAACATCTTCTATCACTTACAATCTCTGTTTTGAAAACAAAGTTGCAACTTTGGCAAGAACAGCTTCCTTGATTGCCGTTTTCTTGGCCACAATAGTAGCGATGGTTGATTGGGGTTTTGTGTACAACCTGACCAGCTCGGAGACACACACTCCAATTTCATACTTAGCAATGATCTCTTTCTTTATATCCATAGTAATTCTCACCCTTTTTGCTGTAGGGTTGGCACTAGAAGCTTTCTTGGGGCCCATGGTGACTTATTTTGCAGGTGCAATCACTAAAAACACTGTGATAATATGAAATGTTCCGATTGTATGCTTGGAAGCGACCGCGGTGGCTGGCTTGTAAATACAGTGGTCCCTCGTTTTTCGTAGTTAATCCGTTCCTGGAGTTGCTACTATTATCGAAATCTACGATTTTCAAATCAATTTTCCCCATAAGAAATAATGTAAATACAATTAATCCGTTCCTGACACCCAGAAGTATTAAAACAAAAAAATTTTTTACATGAAATATAAATGTAGTACAAACAATACAATGGGAAATGATGAATGAAACATTAACAGCATAACACTTACCTTTATTGGAGATTCTTCTTAGTGTATGGGAGACTGGAGGAGGAGAGAGATTGGATTGTTTACAGTTTGGAAGGGGAATCCCCTTCCATCAACACCTCAGGTACCAATTGCTTTTCTGGGGTTGCTTCTCTTCTCCATTTCTTAATGCCACTAGGACCACCTTGAGAGTCACTGGAGTCCTGTCTCGCAAAATAACTGTGGAGAGAGCTCTGTTTCTGGCGTCTCTTTAACACTTCCCTAAAATGGCCCAAGACTTTGTCACTGTACATGTTGCCAACATGGCTTGCAACAACCTTGTCAGGGTGATGTTTCTCCATAAAGCTTTCCATCTTACCCAACATAGCAAAAATCTCTTTAATTTCTTCCATCTCTCTTCCTCCTCCTCTGCAGCAAGATTCTGAGCTGCAATCTGTTGCTGTTCCTGCTGATGTTTTTTTTAAATTCAATCGTATTTCTCACCTTCTTTACCACAGACTTGGCACTAGGAGCTTTCTTTGGAGCCATGGTAGCTTATTTAGTACTTGCAAGCACTGAGTGGAAAATTATGAAATATTTCGTAGGAGCACGTGAGGGGACCTTCGCTCACTGGTAAACAATGCCAGACTGGCTGGGTAGGGAGGCCGCCCCGGCTCACACCGTGCGTATGCGCCCCAGATGAACTACTATTCGCGGGTCAACCTATGATTAGTGAGCCCATGTTTATATGAAAATATCCCTATGATTTCCGAAATCTATGATTCCCGAGAACTACGAAAAACGAGGGACCACTGTATGGCACCCACGGAACAAGTGAGGCGGGCTCAGGCCGCATGTGGACGCGTCTCGAACGAATCGCGTTGAGCGAGTTTTTTAGCGCTAGCCGAGGCAAAATTTTTGCGTTAAAATGTATCACTAGGCGGATTTAACGTTATGCGATGCGTTCGTTAGGCGAGGGTCCACTGTATGTACTTTCATGGCACACATAAGTGCGATAAGGCACCTAAACTACTGGGAACAGTTGAAGGGCCTTGATCTGTATTCCCTCGAATGCAGGCAAGGGAGATACATGATAATATACACTTGGAAGGTCCTGGAGGGATTGGTACCAAACCTGCACACGAAAATCACTCCATATGAGAGCAAAAGACTCGGCAGGAGATGCAACATTCCTCTGATGAAAAGCAAGGGCACCACGAGTACACAGACACAACACAATAAGTGTCCGGGGCCCAAGACTATTCAATTGCCTACCAACATACACAAGGGGGATTACCCAGAAACCCCTGGCTGTCTTCAAGAAGGCACTGGACAGGCACCTAATGTCAGTACCTGACCAACCGGGCTGTGGTTCGTACGTCAGCTTGTGTGCGGCCAGCAGTAACAGCCTGGTTGATCAGACCCTGATCCACCATGAGGCCTGGTCTCAGACCAGGCCACGGGGGCATTGACCCCCAAAACCCTCTCCAGGTAAACTCCAGGTAATACGTTTGAATCGTTTATGGGTTAAAGGAGAGGCGAGCGAAATCACCAATTTTTTTTTTGGTCAATTTCAATGAGATTTTGACAGTGGATTAAGCAGCATAAAAAAACGTATAAGCTGTGTTTGTTTTGACTGTTAGCCTTCAAGTTAGAAAAAAATAAATTATGGACAATTTTTTGGATCATAAAACTTTCTTTTCTCTACTAAAATGCGAAGATGTACAATGCTCTAGTTAACATCAGATGAAAGATAAAGGCTAGATTATTATTATTATTAACCCAGGGTGTTTCAGCGATGTCAGTAGATTCCATAAAAAAATTTTTTTTTTTTTTTTTGGGGAAATAAATCATTAAAAACAAAGCTGTAAACAATATCACAAATCCCTCCTGGGAGTTTGTAGAACCATCAGTCCTCAATATGTGTGCAAAAATCTTGACAATCCTATTAATACATGTTGCAGAAGCAGGAAAACTATGTCAATAACTTATATCTGAAACTACAGTTATGACATGCCAAATGTGAGCGTGTTGCACTCCTCCTTCCTTGTTGACAGCCTGCAGGCTACTAAGGGAGACACTGTCTTCTGCACACAAGTTGCCATGTAGAGTATTTAGAATGAAACAATCATGAAAATGGCAATTTTTGGAGGAAAAAAAAACACTAATTTCCAACATGTATTTTTGATGACAGCAAGAACAAAAAAAAAATACATTTAATGAAAAACATACTTAGAAATACATATAGAAACAAGCTGATTACATCAAAATTTTGCACTATTTTTTAGTAAGAAAACATTTTTCTCCATAATTTTTCAATCTCAATTTCCTGATCACTGAAAAATGGCTCGCCCCTCCCTTAATGCTTCCTTATCATTATATTAACAAATCTTGTTGACTGCAGATGTTATACCTGTGGTATACTTGTGATTAGAGTTTTCTTACCCCCACAGGCTGGCCTGGGGCTAAGCTTGTCTGTTGATCATCTCTTCAGTCCAGGTGTTGGTGGCCTGCTGGGTAACATCCATCACAGCCTTGTCAACCTGGCACTACCTTTGAATACAAATACAGTGGACCCTCGATCAACGATGGCATCGTCTAACGTTAAATCCGACTAGCGATACATTTTAACACAAAAATTTTGCCTCGACTAGCGCTAAAAAACTCGACCAACACGATTCGTTCCATCTGAGACGCGTCCACTTCTGGCTAGTGTTTACAATCCAGCCAGCCACCGCGGTCCCATCCAAACATACAATCGGAACATTTCATATTATCACAGCATTTTTAGTGATTGCACCTGCAAAATAAGTCACCATGGGCCCCAAGAAAGCTTCTAGTGCCAACCCTATAGCAAAAAGGGTGAGAATTACTATGGATATGAAGAAAGAGATCATTGCTAAGTATGAAAGTGGAGTGTGTGTCTCCGAGCTGGCCAGGTTGTACACAAAACCCCAATCAACCATCGCTACTATTGTGGCCAAGAAAACGGCAATCAAGGAAGCTGTTCTTGCCAAAGGTGCAACTATGTTTTCGAAACTGAGATCGCAAGTGATAGAAGATGTTGAGAGACTGTTATTGGTGTGGATAAACGAAAAACAGATAGCAGGAGATAGCATCTCTCAAGCGATCATATGTGAAAAGGCAAGGAAGTTGCATGAGGATTTAATTAGAAAAATGCCAGCAACTAGTGGTGATGTGAATTTAAGGCCAGCAAAGGTTGGTTTGAGATTTAAGAATCGAAGTGGTATACATAGTGTGATAAGGCATGGTGAGGCTGCCAGTTTGGACCAAAAAGCAGCTGAAAAATATGTGCAGGAATTCAAGGAGTACATAGACAGTGAAGATTGAAACCTGAACAAGTGTTTAATTGTGACACTGACAATGTTGTGAAACACTTTAGGAATGTCATAAAGGAATGGGAAGTACAGGCCTCTATGGACAGATATGTTGTGCGACAGAGGTCCAGTGACTCTCAAGCTGGTCCTAGTGGCATTAAAAGAAGAGAAGTAACCCCGAAAAAGGACTTGCCACCTCAAGTCCTAATGGAAGGGGATTCCCCTTTTAAACACTAACACCATCAACACTCTCCCCTCCTCCCATCCCATCAATCATCACCAGATCTTCAATAATGGTAAATGCCATGTAACTGCGCATGTCTTCTTCAGTTTGTGTGTATTAAAATTAATATTTCATGTGGTAAAATTTTTTTTTTCCAATAATTTTGGGTGTCTTGCACGGATTAATTTGATTTCCATTATTTCTTATGGGGAAAATTAACTCGACTAACGATAATTTCGATTAACAATGAGCTCTCAGGAACGGATTAATATCGTTGGTCGAGGGTCCATTGTATAGTATTTCTTTGGCAACTCTACAAATATTAAGTTCAGAGGAGGGTGGGTGAAAGGAAGAAGCTAGGTATATGCATGTAAACATTATAATCATGGGAAAACACAAAGCTCTTAGGGATCATACAATGCCTGAGGAATGGGAAGTAATCAAGTTTAATCCAAGAGGAGGGTAGCTCTAATCATGGATCAAAACCTTTCACCAGCATCAAGTCACCCTATGAATAATTTAGTAACAATTAGTCTATACTCCAGACAAGAATATTTTCATTCTTGGGGTAAATTTAGGGATTAAATTGTAAATACACAAAGAAATAAACCTCTCACACTGTACGTGTCCTCTTTAACTGGATAACATTTACAGTATCACAAGCTTTGTCAAGTACTCACCTGTAAAGAACAAAAAGGCAATATACCATGATGAATAATACACAAATAACCCACACATAGAGAAAGAAATTTATGAAGACATTTTGGTCCAACTGGGACCATTAACTAGTGACACAATGGTCCAAGTCAGACCGAAATGTCATCATAAGTTTCTTTCTATGTGCGGGTTGTGTATTATACTCACCTGTGTTTCGAAAGCCAATACATAGCAGTCACTGCCTTTCAACTCTGTGGTGTGGCATCTATGCCACACCACGTGTTTCTCCTTCGAAAATCACCTCTTTCATCAGACTTTTGGACTACCCATGGGTTCGCCACTCAGTGCAGTCCTGGCGAACTTATACATGGAACATCTAGAAGCCGAACGTTTCTCCACCATTATTCCTTCGTCTGTCACCTGGCTCCGTTATGTTGACGACATTCTCCTCATAACTCCTAAACGCTTCAACGTTCAAGCTCTCCAAGACAAGCTCAACCAGGTCGAGCCTTCAATCCAGTTCACACTTGAAGAAGAAGTTGACAACACTCTTCCTTTCCTTGATGTTCTGCTCTGCAAAGCTGACCACGAACTTCGTTTTAAAGTCTATCGAAAACCCACCAACCAAAACGATTTTCTCCACTTCTACTCTCACCACGACACCAAAACCAAATGTGGTGTGATTATAGGCTTCTTCCTACGTGCACTCAGAATCTGCAGCAATGAGTTCCTTGAGGAAGAATGCACTATAATTGAACAAGTATTTTCTAAACTCCACTATCCTCGTCACTTCATCAGAGACTGCAGACGGCGAGCATTAAACATCTTCAACACACCCAGAGAAGACACTGCCAAGAAGAGATACATAGTCCTCCCCAACAACTCCATTGCCAAACATGTTTCCAACATCTTTGCCAAAACATCATTCCAAGTATCTACCTCCACAACCACGACCATCAAGGACATCACCAGTAGTAGACAGGACAAGCCTCCATCCTCTGCAGGGGTATACATAATCCCTTGTAATGACTGCAACAAATTATATGTGGGCGAAACATCAAGAGACCTCCAAACACGCATTTCAGAACACCAATATGCAAGCAGGACTGACGATACAAGGAATGCCTGTGTACAACATCGCAATTCACACAACCATTTAATTAACTACAGAAACTCAAGACTTATAGCCACAGAAGACAACACTCAATACAGAAGAATCCTGGAATCATCGCTTATCTCTATAACCAACAATTTCAACCAGAACAATGGCTTCTATAACATAGCTGAACCACTCGCCAAGAAACTTCTTCATCGCTATCCCACATAAGAACATGGAACACTGCAGAAGGTCTACAACTTGTCCAATACCCCTGCCAAGCTACCCAAGACTCTATAACCCCACCCGGTAGATCAGATGCAGCATTCTCCACCTGACCTCAACATTCTGACTCTAAATACTCTCGTACCTTCCAACCCCAGGTAGATCCGTGTGTGACTTGAAAAAGCCCACTGTGTGGGTGAAACGTTGTCAATAAAGGATCACATTATACTGCATTTGTGTTTATATTTCCATTGTGTCGGTATTTTATACCATTTATTGCCTTCTGGTAAGATGTTGAATCATCTGGAGCAACAGATGTTGATAGTGCTCTCTTATTGTGCCCATTGCACCCCTGCTTTACACCAGGTTTGTTATGTACTTCTTCCCATATCTCTCACTCCAGTATGTTACAGCAGTGTGCAGATTTGGGACATGGCCCTCAAGTACTTTCTTGGTATATTAGCATGCATTTCTTTCTCCTCCACTCCAGTGAACACATATTTAATTAAGAACAAGGATTTCCCAGTAATTTAAATGAACTGCAGTATACAGAAAACTAAACAAGAGTATCAGCAACACCAAAAAATTCACATTAGAGAACAGCATTAGTCATCAATAACCTAAAATTCATTTCATATACAGTGGAACCTCAAATATCTAACTTTCTTTGCTCCAGAAGGCTGTTTGAGTGCCTTTACCGAATTAATTTATTCCCATGAGGAATAATGTAAATTAGGTTAGTCCATTTCAGACCCTCAAAAATACACTTATAAAAGCACTTACAAAAATACACTTACATAATTGGTTGTGTTGGGAGCAGTTCGATTTTTGAGGTTCCACATTTTTTAAAGAATATCTATAGTTTAACATACATATAGTATTAAATGAGTAATACACTACATAAATAAACATTTAAAAATCACATTTACGTACCTTCATTGAAGACTCTTGTTGGCATCTGGAAGATAGGGAGGACGAGAGAGAAGTACAGTGGACCCCCGGTTAACGATATTTTTTCATTCCAGAAGTATGTTCAGGTGCCAGTACTGACCGAATTTGTTCCCATAAGGAATATTGAGAAGTAGATTAGTCCATTTCAGACCCCCAAACATACACGTACAAACGCACTTACATAAATACACTTACATAATTGGTCGCATTGGGAGGTGATCGTTATGCGGGGGTCCACTGTACTTATTATTGCCTCAACCACTGTGCAAGGGAAAAGTTAAATATAGGAGTAAGGAAACTATGAATGTATGGTGATGGTTGTTTGTTGGCAGTCTGCTAGTTAAGGCAGGTGGTGTGTCTAGCTCCTGCAACCCCCCCCCCCTCTTTTCACCCGGTGGGAAGTGAGGTGTGAATTTCCAACCAGTGGAGAAATCACTTGACTAGCTGCTTCCATCAAACCTGTAAGTATGCGTTCCACTCCTGTACTATTTATCTTTTTCTTTGTTTGCTTTAAGAGCTTCACTCTTATTTAGGGCTGTACACTTGTGTTTATTCCTGCCTTGCTTTGAATTTAACGTCACTTTTTAATCCTCACCATTTCTTTTAAAGGCTGTACGCCTATCGTGTGAGTGATTAAGCGAGCAGGTTGTATTTATTTCTTAATTGTAGCCTTGATTTATCGACGTAGGTCATCTGACATGGGCAAGGTGAGGATAAGGACAGCAGGGATCTGGCAAAGATCTAGTAAGCTAGCCACACATACCTACAATCCAACCGCCCCCTTCCACACTTAACTGATCACCCTAGCCAGCTACACACCCAGCGTAACTAAGTGTCTTGTAATAATAGTGGCTATCCAGCATTTTCAGCACTGTGGTGATCAGAGGATAAGTTCACCTTGGCAGAATTGTATTGTGGGAACCGTCTTGTGTCATGAACAGCTGTGACGACCCCCCCCCCCCCACCTTCTCTTCAACAACAACTCCAATGTTTCGACAATCTTCAAAGAGCAGTGTCAACAACAACGGCACGCCCTTGTACAACTACATCTGTACAAATTAGCTTTGAATTCAAGTATTTTATATATTTCATTTTTCAATTTTTTTTCAAATAGGATTAAGTGTTTTACATTTATGCTTTAAATCATGTATGTAATAAAATGTTTATCTTCTCATGTTATTATTATGTTTTCCATCATTTATTTACATAAGGAGGAGCCAGCATTTCAATTCCTTAGGAGCTGACAGGGCTGAGTAAACATAAGAAAGGAGGAACACTGCAGAAGGCCTGTTGGCCCATACTAGGCAGGTCCTTTACAATTCATCCCACTAACAAAACATTTGCCCAACCCAATTTTCAATGCTACCCAAAAAATTAGCTCTGATAACTCTATCCACTCATATGCAAGTCTCACTCAAATCCAACCCCTCTCTCATGTATTTATCCAACCTAAATTTGAAACTACCCAAAGTCCTAGCCTCAATAACCCAACTAGATAGACTGTTCCACTCATCAACTACCCTATTTCCAAACTAATACTTTCCTATGTCCTTTCTAAATCTAAACTTGTCTAATTTAAATCCATTACTGTGGGTTCTCTCTTGGAGAGATATCCTCAAGACCTTATTAACATCCCCTTTATTAATACCCATCTTCCACTTATACACTTCGATCATGTCTCCCCTCATTCTTCGTCTAACAAGTGAATGTAATTTAAGGGTCTTCAATCTTTCTTCATATGGAAGATTTCTAATGCTATGTATTAATTTAGTCATTCTATGTTGAATGTTTTCTAACAAATTTATGTCCATTCTGTAATATGGAGACCAGAACTGAGCTGCATAATCTAGGTGAGGCCTTACTAATGATGTGTAAAGCTGTAATATAACTGCTGAACTTCTGTTGCTTACACTTAAGAACACTTAAGTGTTCTTCTAAACCTTCACACACTGCTTCAACCACTGCTTCAACTGCCTCCACCACTGCCTCAACTGCCTCCACCACTATGTAATTTCTTTGGGCACATGGTGGCTTATTTCACAGTCACAATCAATAAACAAGCACTAAACAAGCACATGAATTTATTTATTATTGTTCGGATGAGAGCGCAGGGTAATGTTCACTCAAGGATAAACAAAGCTAGACTGGCTCATGACGCGTGTGGGGGGAGGTGCGCAGGCGCGGGCAGGTCTGGTACGCCAGCAGAAACACGGGACAAAATTTAGCCAAAAAAAGCGGTTGAAACTCGAAGCTGCTGAAACTCAGGGTTCCACTGTATATATAAATTTACAAATGCAAATGTACATATATACATGTTTAGAATTCGCAGAACAGGCAAAATATTTACAAACACTATTCTCAGGCTGAAGGAGACTCGAACCTATGAACCTTGAAACAGGGTATGCAGTGCACTACCACTGTACCACAGTGGTCCAATACCTTGATGCCCAGCTAACGCTAGATGTGTTGGTCCAAGGTCAAAAGTCTAGTGTTAGCCGAGTGCCAAGGTATTGGACCAGAGTGGTACGGTGACAGAATACTGCATACGTTGTTCCAAGATTCATAGGTTCGAGTCTCCTTTGGCCTGAGATTAGTGTTTGTGAATATACACCTGTATATGTAGGGCCAGAGAACAGGCCAAGTTCCACACTATAGAAACCAAAATTCCCTCCATGTTAAAACCTACAAATCTGTCAAGATTCTTCTGCAAAGGGACTATAAGGTACATTAATGGGAAATGTTAGGGGTATGCAGGTTTGATTCAAGGTAAAGGAAGTGCCAAATCCTCAGCTCAGTGGATTAATGGGGTTTAAACTACACTAGGGTCATTAAGGCTGCATACGACCTTTTCACCACCAGTGGACCCCGGATTACGACATTAATCCATTCCAGAGAGCATGTCTTATAACGAATCTGTCGTATTCCGAATTAATTTCCGCCATAAGAAATAATGGAAATCCAATTAATCCGTTCCAGACACCCAAAAGTATTTAACAAAATAATTCTTTTACATGAAATATACATTTTCCTACACAGAAAACAATGAGACATGCAGAATAAATAAATAAATAAATAATAAAATGACACATACCTTTATTGAAGACGTATTGATGAGTGATGAGACGGAAGGAGGGGAGAGGATGGAGGAGTTTACAATTGTTTGGAAGGGGGATCCCTTCCATAAAGACTTCAGGTAGCAAGTTCTTTTCAGGGGTTACTTCCCTTCTTTGTTTATTAATGGCACTAGGACCAACTTGAGAGTCACTGGACCCCTGTCACACCAAAAATCTGCCCAGAGAGCTCTGTTTCTGGCATCTCTTTAAGATTTCCCTAAAATGGGACACAACACTGTCATTGTAGATGTTGCCAGCACGGCCTACAACAGCTGTGTCAGGGTGATGTTCATCCATAAAGGTTTGCACTTCAATCCACTTTGCACAAATGTCCTTAATCTTTGAAGAAGGCGACTTCCTCCATCTCTCTTCCTCCTCCTCTGAAGGAAATTCCTGAGCTGTTGTCTGTTGGTGTTGCACCTCAAGCTCTTGCAGCTCTGTAGTGGTTAGCTCTTAATCGTCGTCCTCCGCCAACTCTTCCACATCCTCGCCACTAACCTCCAACCCCATGGACTTCCCCAATGCCACAATAGATTCAGCCCCAAACCCTTCAAAATCCCTCTCTTGTACACATTCTGGCCACAGTTTTCTCCAAGCAGAGTTCAAAGTCCTGCAAGTCCCTTCCTCCAAAGCCTTACCTATAAGGTTTATGCAACTGAGGATACTTAAGTGATCTTTCTAGAACTCTCTTAGGGTCAATTCATTGTCTGAGGTCACTTCAAAGCACTTTTGAAACACTGCTTTGATGTACAGTTTTTTGAAGTTTGAAATGACCTGATGGTCCATGGGCTGGAGGAGAGGGGTGGTGTTAGGAGGCAAAGACTTGACTTTGATAAAATTAAACTCCCCCACAATTCACTCTTCCAAGTCTTGTCCACTAGCTGGAGGCACTGGAGTGGCAATTTATTTTCCAGGAGGTATTTTTTCACATTGGGGACAAACACGTCATGGAACCAATCGAGGAAAATGCCCCTAGTGACCCATAGCTTACTGTTGGGTCTCCACATCACATAATTTAGTCTTGACGACACTGTTTTTTTTTGAACACTGGGAGTTTCAGAGTGATACACGAGTAAAGTCTTCACTTTGCAATCCCCACTAGCATTACTACAAAACATGAGAGTTAGCCTGTCTTTCATAGGCTTGTGTCCTAGGAGTGTGTTTTCCTCTTGAGTAATGTAGGTCCTGTTTGGCATTTTCTTCCAAAACAGGCCTGTTTCGTCACACTTGAACACTTGTTGGGGTTTTAATTTTTCAGCCTTATCACACTGTGTATGCCACTACGATTCTTAACTTTCTCAAACCAGCCTTTGCTGGCCTTAAATTCATAAATATCAGCACTAGTTCCAGGCATTTTCTTAATGAGATCATTATGCAACTGCCTTGCCTTTTCACATATAACTGACTTCAAAACACTATCTCCTGATAATTGTTTCTCGTTGATCCACACCCACAACAGTCTCTCCACATCTTCGAGTATTTGCGATCTCTGTTTTGTAAGCATATTTGCACCTTTCGCAACAACAGCTTCCTTGATTGCCTTTTTCTTGGGCAAGATAGTAGCGATGGTTGTATAGGGTTTGTTATACAACTTGGCCAGCTTGGAGACACGCACTTCACTTTCGTATTTTGCGATGATCTCTTTCTTGAATTCAACAGTATTTCTCACCCTCTTTACCACAGGGCTGGCACTAGAAACTTTCTTTGGGCCCATGGTGGCTTATTTAGCAGTTACAAGCACTAAAAAAATGGAATAATACAAAATGTATCGCATGTACGTGTGGAACCGTCCTCACTGGCTTGTAAACAATGGCACACTGGCTGTACATGGAGTGGCAGGGCCGCTCAGGCTGCGTAGACACGTTCGGGACGAATGACTTTAACCAAGTTCTTTGTCGTTAACCGAGCCAATATTTTGATGCAAAAACGTTACTTAATCCAAATTTTACGTAATTCGATGACATCGTAATCCGGGGGTCTACTGTACTTCAAATTTCTAAAATGGGAATTAAAGTAAATTATTTTTTTTTACATGTCTGCCATCTCCCACCAAGGCGAGGCGACCTAAAGAAACACTTTCACCATCATTCACACATAATCACTGTCTTTGCAGACATGCCCAGATATGACAGTTTAGATGTCACTCCACACAGCCAATATCCCAAACCCCTCCTTTAAAGGGAAGGCATTGTACTTCCCACCTCCAGGACTCAAGTCTGGCTAACCAGTTTCCCTGAATCCCTTCACAACATATTACCCTGCTCATGCTCCAGCAGCTCATCTGGTCACATATCCATTCACCTCCATTCATTCCTAACACGCTCACACATGCTTGCTGCATACTTTTATACCTTTGAAGAGTTTCGAGAGTTTCTCTACTCTCTGAGCCCGGCCATGGGCCAGGCTCATTTGCTGCTTGCCCGGTCAACCAGGCTGTTGCTGCTGGAGGCCCGCTGCCCCACATATCCATCACAGCCTGGTTGATCTGGCACTTGAAGATATTTTTCCAGTTTCCTCTTGAAGGCTTCTACACTCGTTCCAACTATGTTTCTGATATCTTCTGGTAAAATGTTGAATAGTCTGGGACCCTGTATGTTGATACAGTGTTCCCTTATCATCCCCACTGCACCCCTGCTCCTCGCTGGGTTTATTTAACACTTCCTCCCATATCTCTCACTCCAGTATGTTGTTATGGCAGTGTGCAGATTTGGGACCAGGCCCTCGAGTACTTTCCAGGTACTGTATATATTATCGTGTATCTCTCTCTTCTCCGCTCCAATGAGTACATGTTCAAGATTTGAAGGCGTTCCCAGTAGTCTAGGTGCTTTACTGGCTCAATGTGAGCCATAAACGATCTCTGTATTTGTTCCAGCTCTGATATTTCTCCTGCTTCGAACAGGGCTGTCAGCACTGAGCAATATTCTAAGTGAGGGAGCACTAGTGATTTGAAGAGTGTCACCATCAGCATTATTTCCCTTGTTTTGAAAGTTCTCAATACTCACCCAGTCATCTTCCTGGCTGTCATGATCTTTGTCTTGTTATGGTCTTTAACAGAAAGGTCAGCTGACATAATTATTCCCAGGTCTTTTACATATTCCTTACATTCTATTTGGTGACCCTCTTGAGTTTTATATATAGTGTTCCTTTTGAGTTCTTCATTCTTTCTATACCTAAGCAGCTGGAACTTATCACCATTGAACGTCATGTTGTTCTCCACTGTCCACTGGAAAGCCCTGCCTATGTCTTCCTGTACTTTTTCAGTATCCTCTACCGCAGTAACTTTTATGCTTAGTGTCATCTGCAAATGATACAAAAGTGTGCCGGGTGTTTTTATCTACATCTATGAGGATGAGAAACAACAGAGGTGCCAGGACAGTGCCTCAGGGCACTGAGCTTTTGACCTTGCTGATGCTGAATTTTGCCCTGTTCACTACTACTTTTTTGTGTTTGTGTTAGAAACCCGAAAATCCATCTGCCTACTTTCCCTGTAATGCTCAAGGCCTTCATTTTGTGCGCTATCATTCCACGATCGCATTTGTCAAACGCCTTTGCAAAATATGTGTAAATCACACATGCGCTTTAGTTGTCTTCCAATGCCTCTGTAATTCTGTCATAATGGTTCAGCAGCTGTGACAGGCATGATCATCCTGCTCTAAAACCATGCTGGTTGTGCTGGTCCATGAAATTTGTAATCTGCCGTCTCATCACTCTTTTGAGTATTTTTATGATGTGAGAGGTTACGGCTACTGGTCTAATTTTTAGCTAGTGCTCTACTACCTCCCTGATCCAAAGAAGCTATGTCTGCACTCTTTAAGGCCTCTGGTATTTCACCTACATCTAAGCTCTTTCTCCAAAGAATGTTGAGTGCTCATGCTAATGGTACTTTACACTTTATAAATAGAGCATTCCGTGAATCTGGTCCAGGTGCTGAGTGAGTGGGCATGTTGACCATTTCTTTTTCAAAATCTATGGGATTTACACTAATGTCAGTTAGTTGGTCTGTGCGGCCTTCTTCTGGAGCGAAAAATATTTCTGCATTTTCTACCTTGCTGTCATTTAGTGGGTTGCTGAACACCAACTCATACTGTTCTTTTAAGATTTCACTCATTTCCTGTTCATCATCAGTATACAAGTCTCCTCTCAGCAGTGGTCCAATTCTACAGGTAGTTCTTAGCTTGGATTTTGCATACAAATAGAAATATTTTGGGTTTCTTGCAATATCATGTATGGCCCTTTGTACTTCTGTTAGGTATGACATCCTAAGTTTTTGCTCTAGTTCAATGATCTCTTGTCTAAGCCTATCTATCCTCTGCTGAAGCATATTTGTGTTTTTAAGCAATTCAATAACCCGTTTTCTTCTTCTATACCATCTCCTACGCTCTCTCCCTATATCTGATCTTCTTCTGGGTTTTCTCAATGGTACGTGCTTCATACATACCTTGCATGCTTCTCTATTCAGCTTCTCTAGGCACTGTGAGAGTAAGACACATGTGCAACATCTGGGTATCTTTATTGTAGACGTTTCGCCATCCAGTGGCTTTATCAATACAAATTCTAGGACATAACTTGAAGACAGTAGAACTATGTAGAGAAGATGAGGTAATCAGTCCCTCAACCTAGGAGTAGGTGCGAACAGCACCATAGTCGTGGAGATTCACTGATGAGGATTTAGGTCGCTCATGTCTGATTCCCAGGATATGTCTGATACCTCTTGGTTTATTTTTTCCCAGTCATTTTTATGGTTGTTAAAATTAAACTTACTGAACAACCCGTCTCTAACATTAGTGACACAGTTTCCTAACCCTGAATTAATACTCGTTTGAACTTCTATGATGTTGTGATCAGAGTATATTGTTTTTGTAACTCTTATGTCTCTAATTAGTTCCTAGTTGTTTGTGAATATCAAATCCAGGGTATTTTCATTTCTAGTGTGATCAGTTATCTGTTGCTTTAATGAATACTTTTCACAAAGCCTCATTAGTTCCCTGGTATGTGGCATGTCCAAGCCCCTTGCACACAAAGCCTCATTTACCCCTCCATCCTTTCCTAGGATGACCCCTTACCCCTCCTCCCCTCTGCTACAGATTTATACACCCTCCAAGTCAATCTATTTTGCTCCACACTCTCTAAGTGACCAAGCCACCTCAACGACCCCTCTTCAGCCCTCTGAATAATACTTTTAGTAACTCCACACCTCCTCCTAATTTCCACATTACAATTTCTCTGCATAATATTTACACCACACATTGCCCTTAGACACGACATCTCCACTGCCTCCAACCTCCTCGCTGCAGCATTTATAACCAATGCTTCACACCCATATAAGTGTTGGTATCACTATACTTTTGTACATTCCCTTCTTTGCCTCCATGGATAATGTTTTTTGTCTCCACAAATACCTCAAAGCACTACTCCTTTTTTTCCTTCATCAATTCTATGGTTAACCTTATCCTTCATAAAACCATCCATTGACAAGTCTACTCCCAAATATCTGAACACTCCCTTCCTCCCTCCAATGTAATATCCAATTTTTCTTTACCTATCTTGTTTGATACCCTCATCACTTTACTCTTATGTTCACTTTCAACTCTTCCTTTACACACACTTCCAAACTCGTCCACTAACCTTTGCAACTCCTCTTTACTCTCAGTATATACATGCTGACAGAAATATATCTGTCAGTGTAAAATAGGCATCATAAACATGCACACACAAGCAGATCACACAGAAAACAAGGCTGCTTACCATAGCCTATTGTTTTAAATATATAAAGCTAAAATATCCTGGGTAGTAGGTTGGTAGACAGCAACCGCCCAGGGAGGTACTACCGTCCTACCAAGTGAGTGTAAAACGAAAGCCTGTACTTGTTTTACATGATGGTAGGATTGTTGGTGTCCTTTCTCGGTCTCATAAACATGCAAGATTTCAGGTCCATCTTGCTACTTCTACTTACACTTAGGTCACACTACACATACATATACAGTGGATCCCCGAGTTTCGTGATTAATCCGTTCCAGAGAGCCTGCCGAAAGTCGAAATTCACGAAACTCAAAACCATTTTCCCCATAAGAAATAATGGAAATAAAATTAATCCGTTACAGACGCCCAAAAATATTAAAATAAGATATTTTTTTCAAATTAAATAAAGATTTACATACTGAAAACAATCAGAAATTAAGTACATGCATTTAAAATAAATAATAACATTACACTTACCTTTACTGAAGACTTTTGGGTGGATGGAAGACGGGAGGAGGGGATAGGAAGAAGTTGTACACTATCGTTTGGAAGGAGAATCTCCTTCCATTAGGACTTCAGGTAGCAAGTCCTTTTCTGGGGTTACTTCCCTTCTTTTAATGCCACTGGGAACAACTTGAGAGTCACTGGACCCCTGTCGCATTAAATATCTGTCCAGAGAGGTCTGTTTCTGGCATTTCTTTATGATTTGCCTGATGTGGGACAAGGTTTTGTCACTGAACATGTTGCAGATATGGCTTGTTTCAGCTTGGTCAGGGTGATACTTTTCAACAAAACTTTGCAACTCATTCCACTTTGAAAACATGTCCTTAATCACCGAAGAAGGCACCTCCTTCACTCTCTTTTCCTCCTCCTCTGAAGCAAGTTCCTCAGCTGTGGTCTGATGCTGTTCCAGTTGAAGCTCTTGCAGTTCGTCAGTGGTTAGCTCTTCCCTGTGGTCCTCCACCAACTCTTCCACATCCCCGTCACTCACCTCCAACCCCATGGACTTGCCCAATGCCACAACACCTTCCACAACAGGCAAAGGGTCAGCAGGGTCAGGGTCTGCCTCAAACCCTTCAAAATCCCTCTGGATCACGTTCTTCGCTTTCTTTACCAAAGGGCTTGCACTAGCTTTCCTTGGGCCCATGGTGACTTATTTAGCAGTTGCAATCCCAAAAAACAATGGATTATTATGTATGAACCCGCGGGGTGATGGTCACGTGTTGGTAAACAATGGCACACTGAGCGTGAATGGCGTGGGAGACTGGCTTTTTATGCGTGGTGACGGGCGGACAGGTACCGGACGGTTGCCAAATCACGAGTCTAATCACGAAACTCGAGGCCAAATTTTGCCGAAAAAATTTGCCGAAAGCCGAATTTCACGAAAGTCGATGCTGCTGAAACTCGGGGGTCCACTGTACATGCATTTACATATACACACTCCTCTGGTTTTCTATTTTCTTACTAGTTCTTGTTCTTGTTTATTTCCTCTTATCTCCATGGGGAAGTGGAACAGAATTTTTCCTCCATAAGCCATGCATGTCATAAGAGGTGACTAAAATGCCGGGAGCAAGGGGCTAGTAACCCCTTCTCCTGTATAAATTACTAAATTTAAAAAGAGAAACTTTCATTTTTCTTTTTGGGCCACCCTGCCTCGGTGGGATACAACTGGTTCATTGAAAGAAGAGAGAATACTAAAATATATATGTGTTCCTCACCTAAACCTGCCACACCTGCTTAACCCTTTGACTGTCAGTGTTGTATAAATACGCCTTACGAGCCAGTGCTTTTGACGTATTCAAATGCCAAAATTCTAGCGGCTTCAAATCAAGCAGGAGAAAGATGGTAGGCCCACATGTGAGAGAATGGGTCTGTATGGTCAGTGCGTGCAGTATAAAAAAAAAATCCTGCGGCACGCAGTACATTATGAAAAAAAAAAAAACTCCAACAGTGTTTCTGGATTAAAATGCCGACTTTGAGATGTACAAGTATTTTCGTATAGTATTCATGGTTGTTTTCTCATTTTCTTGGTCTCATTTGATAGAATGGAAGACATTACAAAAATAGAGATGATTTTGATTGGTTTCATGAAGAAAAGGGCCTTGAAATTGAGCTCAAAGCAGCGGAAATATTCGATTTTTGTCTATGTTCAAGAGTAAACAAATGACATCACCATCCAATAATTGTCCAACTAGCCATTCTAATATACAGTCACGAATGGGTTGACATTATTTATACAATTATTACAATAAAAATTCAAAATAGAAAGCAAGAATAATATAAGAGGGACCTTGAGATGTGACTAATGAACAGAGAAAATGTTACTTTAGTGCCAGGAATGTCTGTATTGTTTATTATGGACCCTATTTTGAAACTGGCACCTTTTTTAATTTGCGTGAAATTGGCCAAATTGCCAATTTCTGACCACTTTATTGGGTAGTTGAAATTGGTAAATGGCGGTTTCTCGTACTCAATCGATAGAACAAATGGAGTCCTAAAGAAATAGCTATGAGTTTGGTTAACTGGAACAATGGAATTGGCCGAAAATAGAGCTCAAAGTGGGCAAAATCGTGTGTGTATATATAGCCAAGACCACTAACTTTATGAGAGCGCAATTCAGTAAGTTTCCTATCAAATTTCGTACTTTTGGTGTCATTGCCACCGGGAAAAGATTCTCTATGATTTCATGAGAAATTTTTTTTTTTTTTTTTCGAATACATGTATTTTGTGACACAGACACACACTTCAGGATTTGGGGTCTTGACAGTCAAAGGGTTAATGATACTTGAAAGATTTTGGGATTAGAGGACATATCTGGGAATCCCCTTTGACCCATGCATGTCAGGAGAATTGATAGGGAACAGTGTAGTAAAGAAAGCGAATGCCAGACTGAAGTTCCTGTATAGACAAGCACAGTGTCTACCTACTGAGGCTCGCAGGACCCTATGTCTAGCCCTTATACAATGCCATATGGATTACGCATGCTCTTCATGGTACTCTGCCTTGACAAAAAAACTGAAAGATAGACTACAAATCACCCAGAACAAAATCGTAAGATTCATCCTGGGGCTGGGACCAAGAGAACATGTAGGCCAGGATGAATTACAACAGTTGGATATGCTGAATGTTGAAGACAGAGTAAAACAACTGAAGCTAAATCATGTTTATAAAATTGCTCACAAACAGTGTCCAGAATATCTTGCTGTCAGTTTTGTCAAGGTTGGGAACCAAAGCAATCATAGTACAAATGTTATAATATTATAATGTGCGAGTGTGGTGAAAGTGTTGAATGATGATGAAAGTATTTTCTTTTTGGGGATTTTCTTTCTATTTTTTTTGGGTCACCCTGCCTCGGTGGGAGACGGCCGACTTGTTGAAAAAAAAAAAAAATAAGGTAAAAGGACCTCAATGGAAATAAGTCACTCTGTCTGACTTTTTTGGGTTATCCCAGGTTCTCTACACATATGCTGCAATGTATGATAACTCTATGTAACTGTATTTGTGTATACCTGAATAAACTTACTTACTTATTCATGCTGCGATGCTTACACTTAAGTTCCCAAGTGTTTTGTCGGATGCAAATCCAATGAGTTTCCATGCCAGTCACTGAAGTGTAGAAAAAATCACAATAATTTATCCAATTCCTCGTCTTTGGTAGTACGGCAAGGGGCACCGTCTTCCATACTTAAGTTGCCCCAATACCTCTTGTATATGTCAGGCAAAAATAGTCTGCTAAAAGCATACTTACAGGTATGCATATTTATGATGCCTACTGTACATCTTATATCCTCCCTCAGCTAAGGAGCTGTTCACCAGCATCAAGACACTCTTTGAAGGCACAGAAAATGAAGTTAGGCTTAGGTTAAGAGAAGTGTCATCCAAACTGAGTTACTTTGGTGCATCTATTTTGAGACAGTTTTGCATCCTACAGTACTGGTGCCCTTATTAACTTTTATCTATGAATAGAGGGATTTCAGATTATAGTAATTTTAGCCAAAAACTTGGAGCCATTACAACAGTTTCCAAATGGACTTTAAGGCAATTAATATCACAAAAGGGAGAGCACTAAATTTATACGAGTCATACAGCTCCTGGAAAAATGGAAAGCAATTAGGTTTGATCCAGGGTGAAAGTGCCTCTCACCAGCATCAAGATACCCTTTTAACCCTTAAACGGTCCGAACGTATATATGTTTTTTCAACATTTGAAAGTATGTAAAAAATTGTACATCATCTTTTGTTTTTTACATTTGAAAATGTGCAAAAAAAACTTTTATCTACATTTTTTTTTGTTATATTTGAAAATATGTAAAAAAAAATAGATCTACTTTTGGAGCACTACGGATTTGAACATCGATCTATTTGGACCGTTTAAGGGTTAAAGGAGAGGTAATGACCTCAGGCATAATAACTAAAGCATACACCCTGCATCGGTGAGAGATGGCCAGTGTTAAAACAAACAAAAATAAGGATAATGAAGTTCAGGTTGGAGGTATGTAGGAAAGAGGGAGATTATTTTCCAAAGAAGCATGATGTCACCAGTAGACAAGATGCGTGATGTCACCATGGTTGACACATTTATAGATGGTTTGTAAAAGAAGCGAATGCTGGGGTGTTGGGGAGAGGTGCAGGATTAAAATATGTGGATTCTAATACAAAATGGGAATTGCCACAGCTTTAAAGCCAATAACACTGCTTCTGGGAGATTCTGAAGGGTAAGTAAAAGGAAATTAAATGCAAATATAGGAAAGAGCAAAGTGAAGAAGTAACAAATGATTTAAGTAATGAAAGACTGGATATCAGATTGGAAGGAGGAAGTATGGAGGAAGTGAATGTATCCAGATATTTGGAGTGGACGTGTCAGCAGATGGGTATATGAAAGATGAGTTTTATTATTATTATTATAATCATGGGGAAGTGCTAAACCCAGTGGATTATACAGTGCCTGTGTAGGGATGAAAGGTATTCAGGATTAATTCAGGGAACTGGAGCACAGATCCAATTCCCTAGATGAAGAGCCCCTCACCAGCATCAAGGAATCTCTCTTGAGCTAAAGAGTTCTTTGTCTCCACTGAGGCATCAGTGGAGACAAAGAACATTATCCATGAAGACAAAGAGGAAAATGTACGAGAGTATAGTGGCACCAATACAGTGGACCCCCGCATAACGATTACCTCCGAATGTGACCAATTATGTAAGTGTATTTATGTAAGTGCGTTTGTACGTGTATGTTTGGGGGTCTGAAATGGACTAATCTACTTCACAATATTTCTTATGGGAACAAATTCGGTCAGTACTGGCACCTGAACATACTTCTGGAGTGAAGAAATATCGTTAACCGGGGGTCCACTGTACTTACATGGGTGTGAAGTATGGGTTGTCAGTGTTGCAGCAAGGAGGAGGTTGGAATTGTAGAATTTGGAATATAGAAATTTGAAGATGTGGTAAGACAGTTATTGAATATTTTTTTTTTAGTCACCCTACTTCAGTAGGGATATGGCCGGTGTTAAAAATCACAAAAAAAACTTTGTGGCACAAAAAAAAAAAAATGAAAAGCACACATCTTGAACTGAAGTGGTCAAATATCTTCTCTGTAAAGTTGAACCACTTAAGGCTAAGAAATGGGTCTCCTTGACTTTTATGGTCAAATATTTTCCCTATAAAGTTAATGAACCAGTAAAAGGCTAAAAATGTCTTTGAAATGTTAGAAAAAGCTATACATGTATTTACTTTCTGATGCACTTGTATTGATAGATACTGAAAGTGCACCCCTGTTTTATTATCAAATCACTTTTTTTGTTACAAGTCATTACAGTATAAATAAATTTGGAGGTTGCTTATGTGCCTCTGCATCCAATTTAAATCAAAATGCTAATAAGAAATAAAAACAACACTTATGAAGCTTAAAAGCATAGCAAAATATGCTAATATAACAACATTATAGGTTACATATTAACGGCAATTTTTTTTTGTATGAATGAACAATCAACTTATAGGTTTCATATATGCTTTTACTGAATAGAGCCATACACCAGGAAAAGTTTATATACAAAAGAAAAATATATATATTATATATATATATATATTTTTGCTATCACATGTGCTTCAAAGAAGCATTGAACTTACACAAGTTACTCGAACATGAGTTTCACTATGTTAAAGTTCCAGCAGTAAAAATGCCATTGAATTATAAGGAAATACGACAAAATGAAAAGTCTGTGTAAAGAGAATGACTTTGGAATGGAGAGTGGCTGTAACTTTCCATATGCAATTCAAATTTGCACAAAAAAAGTGTGCAAATCAGCCAGTACATCTTGATTCATTCTACATGTTGATAAATTTAGTGGATATGGTGACAGAGGCTGGCAATGAGATCTCAAAGGCAGTCATACAGCAGGTGGCAACTATGGCCAATGCTCACCTGCTTTATGTCACCGGACTAGAGGTTGCTTTTCAGTATTCCTTATCCAACATGGCAAGAATTTTTTTTTATGTACAAGAAAGACAACTGAGAGAATCAGAACAGGACAGATTAATATACACTAAACTAAGTTATGCAGGTACAGCATCTGAGGTTAACCTCCCAGGGAAGTCCTCCTCAAGTGGCCTTGGCCCCAGGACCTATTTCACCATTTCTGGCAAATTTGGCCCTCTTTGCCAAAAACTCAAGTTACTCGTTTATCTAATATATAAAAACAATACATATAGCATGTGCTAAATAGTGTAATTCTCCAATATGAAGGAAATAATTCCATTTTCTCTTATAAGTATTTCAGAAATAATGGTCCAAGTGACATGTGATAATTATCTCCCTTAATAGAGATAAGTTTATGGTATTAACAATGACAGCACAAACTATCACAGCAGCTCTGTGTTGCTCTTAGGCAATGACAACAAAACTGTTCTTTGCCAATCAGAAGCTCTTTAAATATACATTTTTCTGTTATACACCATATTCCAAATGTGGATAGTGCTCAGCATGGTAAATGTTCAGCAAAATTCAAGTGTGGTCTCATTTTTCTCTATTGCAACATGGAGAGGTCATTAAATCTCCCACTGTCCAATACATGGGATGAAACTTAAGAGGTCCCCCAGTGTCTCACTGTTTCTTTCAATAGCACCAGAGAACAGTACAAGTGTGCTACAACTTTTCTACAACTAGATAATCCACTTCACTCCATGGGCACTTGGTTACCATCCATCTGCTCACTGCACCGGTTCCTTGGAACAGTAACTCAACAGGCACATCTTAGACACGGTGCTTCACATTCACTTGCAGAACTATGGGATGGCCACGTCTTGCATTATAATCTAAGAAGAATTCTCGTGACATCACTCCGCTGGAAGTGGTCTGTACTTTTTGATGCGTTTCCACTCTCCAGTGTTGTAATTCATCTGGAAGTGTGTCTCGGCAAGCATACTGATAAACGTTCCCTCTGGTTGTGACACAGTCTCTTCTCCTTCACTCAGCTTGATGGTCACTATGTTACCCAGATGTGGACAGGGATTTTCTGCAATGAATATTATGATATTATAGCTTTAGTCCCAGTAGTTCTATAAACTTATCTTCTAGCTACAACATATATATATCTCTTAAAAGACCTAAGGCACATGATTTGGTTTTAATTATTTCTTCAGCTGTACTCTTTTTCTCTTGATCTCCTGATTCTGTTCTTACTGACAATGCGCAATCAGTAATACAGTAGAACCCCCGTATCCATTGATTCGGTATCTGCGGTTTCAGTTATCCGTGGTTTACTGTGGCTCAAAAATACCTCTTAATTTTGAATAATAATGGACCCAAAGCACAAAAGTAAGAGAAGCTGGCAGCTCTTCAAAGTCTAAGAGAAGCCGTAAAGTGCTTCCCATCCACAGCAGGTCCTTGGAAGGTATTCCCGAAGGATATGCAGGTCCTACTGTATACAAAATTTAAAGTCATATGCTTTATGTCACCGCTTGTGCTTTACCTAACACTATTACATCTTCTATTTAAAAAGCTTTACCAAACTAAGGTTCCACTTCTCATTCCTACCATATCCCTGACTACTTGCTAATCACTACATACAATCCCATGGCCACAAAGTAATTGTCTTACAATGAACTAGCATTCATAGATCATTTTCACATGATAATCTCTGCATGAAACAAATTATAGCTACCTGCTGCTCATAGGACTAGGTCTACAAAATATGACTTGCTGCCAGGAATATACAACTTACCTCTGGATCCAGCCATGAAGCCAAGGATAAGGGCCTTCTCTGGTCTTGTAACTTTGTTGCTGGTGCGGAACATCTCCTGTGCCTCCAACATTTGTTCTCTCTGTAAATGCATCGAGGATTATTTATCTGGTGTCAAAAAACACATGCTTCCAAATTCATGTAAACAAATACAAGTTATATGAACATGATACACTACTTATACAGAAAGAAGGGGACAAATGAGAGCATGATGAAAGCCCATAGTTATGCAAAGTATTTCAGGCAAGCTTAAGCCTAACTTAAGACTACATAATTATACATGATTATAAGAAGAAACTTGTTGGGTTTTAGTCTAGTAAGTTTACCCGTACTATTTTTTACATTAGATGGCAGGGGTACTATTTTGTACATTAGATGACATGGGTACTATTTTGTACATTAGATGACATGGGTACTATTTTTTACATTAGATGACATGGGTACTATTTTTTACATTAGATGACATGGGTACTATTTTGTACATTAGATGACATGGGTACTATTTTTTACATTAGTACATGGGTACTATTTTGTACATTAGATGACATGGGTACTATTTTTTACATTAGATGACATGGGTACTATTTTTTACATTAGATGACATGGGTACTATTTTGTACATTAGATGACATGGGTACTATTTTTTACATTAGATGACATGGGTACTATTTTGTACATTAGATGACATGGGTACTATTTTTTACATTAGATGACATGGGTACTATTTTGTACATTAGATGACATGGGTACTATTTTTTACATTAGATGACATGGGTACTATTTTGTACATTAGATGACATGGGTACTATTTTTTACATTAGATGACATGGGTACTATTTTGTACATTAGATGACATGGGTACTATTTTTTACATTAGATGACATGGGTACTATTTTGTACAGATTACTATTTTTTACATTAGATGACATGGTTTCTATTTTGTACATTAGATGACATGGGTACTATTTTTTACATTAGATGACATGGGTACTATTTTGTACGTTAGATGACATGGGTACTATTTTTTACATTAGATGACATGGGTACTATTTTGTACGTTAGATGACATGGGTACTATTTTTTACATTAGATGACATGGGTACTATTTTGTACGTTAGATGACATGGGTACTATTTTTTACATTAGATGACATGGGTACTATTTTGTACATTAGATGACATGGGTACTATTTTTTACATTAGTTGGCATGGGTACTATTTTGTACATTAGATGACATGGGTACTATTTTGTACATTAGATGACATGGGTACTATTTTGTACATTAGATGACATGGGTACTATTTTGTACATTAGATGACATGGGTACTATTTTGTACATTAGATGACATAATAGGTTAAGGGTCATAACACAAAAAGATATAAAGTTTGTTCTCTCTTTTCCATCATTCATACATCAGAATGAGATCAAACACTGGGTACAAGAAATAAATAACTACCTACTAATTATCAAATAAGGTAACAATACAGAAAAACAGAGATGAACAATAACATAAAAATGACAAAACCAAAAAAAATGTTTTCCTTTATCTATCAAAGGTTTCAGGGATCATAGCCTCACTCTACAGCCAGGTCTCACAGCAGACCTCCATTCAATCCCTATGTCAGAGAACAATCATCATTAACCCTTTCAGTGTCATGACCCCTGCTCGCAAACTTGCTCTCAAGGTCGAAGAATTTAAAAAAAAAAATATTTTCTCTTATGAAATGATAGAGAATCCTTTTTCAAAGATAATGAAACCAAAAGTATGAAATTTGACGGAAACTTGCAGAATTACACTATCGCAAAGTTAGCGGTCTGGAGTTTATCTGGAGTTTATCTGGAGAGAGTTCCGGGGGTCAACGCCCCCGCGGCCCGGTCTGTGACCAGGCCTCCTTAGGTCATTGTCCCAGGATGCGACCCACACCAGTCGACTAACACCCAGGTACCCATTTTACTGATGGGGAACATAGACAACAGGTGGAAAGAAACACGTCCAATGTTTCTACTCTGGCTGGGAATCGAACCCAGGCCCTCACCGTGTGAAGCGAGAGCGTTAACCACCAGGCCACCAGAGCCTGGTGGCTCGGCAATATCTATGCATAAGTGATTTCACCCACTTTGAACGCTATTTTCAGCCAGTTCTATTGTTTCAATCACCCAAACTCATGGCTATTAAAGTAGTACTCCTTTTATTCTATTGATTGAGTACAAGAAACTGCCCATTTACCAATTTCAACTACCTAATAAAGTGATCAGAAATTGGTAATTTAGCCAATTTCACACAAAATGCAAGAAAGACCAATTTCAAAATATGGTCCAGAATAAACAATACAGACATTCCTGGAACTAAAACAACATTTTTCTCTGTTCATCAGTCACGTCTCCGAGCAACTCTTATTTTACACTTACTTTCCATTTTGAATTTTTATTCACACACAAAATAGAAGATTTACCACTATGCAGACTACTGCATAACATGTTTATACAGGGCCACATTAACTCTCTCCATATACAAGAAACAGCAACCAGAATTAGGCAAAACAAAATAATTTCTTTTGGCTTTATAAAACTATTTTTAAAAACTTGATTTTTTTTAAGAACTAAAAACAAAACCTTATTTTTCTCACAGGGATGTCACTTAAAATGCAGTTTTCAGGAACATAACTGATGTGTTGTATGAGAGTTTACTGAATGCAAGGCTAGTAGATACAAATGTAATAAAATCTATAAACAAAGCTACCATTTGCACTCTGCTGAAATAAACAGCTAACAGGCAGCTGGTGGTAGCCAGAGCAGTTGCCAAAGCAGACCCCGCCACTACAGTTGTGAAGATGCAAAATAATGGATAATTTTCTTGCAAGATGTATGAGGAAAAACTGAAAGTGTTCAGCACTTGTGAAGTCTTGGTGTAGCTCACTGTTCTCCACCTTTACCTTCTTCCTCATCCATCACCTTCTTTCTCCTCCTTCACCTTCCTCCTCCTCCTCCTCCTCCTCCCTCCTACCATAGCTCAAGACAATGTTTGCATATGTATATACTTAGCATCACATGAAGCATTCAGCAAATGTGCAGCATTCTATTTTACTAAGTTATAGACGAAACCTACACCACTCATGCTATAACTGAAATTAAGTTGCAGTGGCCACAGCCATCCACAAGAGTCACCACCAGACATCGGTGTTACTACTACCAGTCAGCTATTTATTTGAGCAGGACACCTTTGTTTAGTCATTTTTTCTATTTTCTTCAGTTAACAATGCTTGCAAAGTATAATAATGACAACAGTTATGCAGTGAAACCTTGGTTTTCATGATTAATCCGTTCCAGAAAGACTGATGAAAACTGAATTGTACGAAAACTGAAGCAATATTTCCCATAAGAAATAATGTAAATCCAATTAATCTATTCTAGACATCCACAAATATTAAAAAAAAAATACATTTTATAGAGAACAACTATAGTTTTACATACAGAAAACAATGAGAAATAAATATAAATGACTAATGAAATGGAAAAATGAACATCTAACATCACTTTTAAACAAACCATACCACGGGCGGGACTTGAACCCGCGGTTAGAGAGTCTCAAAACTCCAGACCGTCGCGTTAGCCACTGGACCAGCTAGCCACAATAAGATTCGTCCAACTAGGTATATTTCTACACCATAGGAAGGTTAGCATAAGCACCACTGTGATCACAAATGCAAGTTTTTACAGACGAATCTCCAGCTAGCGTGGCCATGATGAACTCTAGCTCAAGTCCCCTCAAAGCCGTTAACATGACTCACGAAATCATAATGACACGATTGCAAACAAACCATACCACGGGCGGGACTTGAACCCGCGGTCAGAGTGCCTCAAAACTCCAGACCGTCGCGTTAGCCATTGGACCAGCTAGCCACAATAAGATTTGTCCAACTAGGTATATTTCTACACCATAGGAAGGTTAGCATAAGCACCACTGTGACCACAAATGCAAGTTTCATAGCATAGGCACCACTGTGGTCACAGTGGTGCCTATGCTAACTTTCCTATGGTGTAGAAATATACCTAATTGGACGAATCTTATTGTGGCTAGCTGGTCCAGTGGCTAACGCGACGGTCTGGAGTTTTGAGACTCTCTAACCGCGGGTTCAAGTCCCGCCCGTGGTATGGTTTGTTTACAATCGTGTCATTACGATTTCGTGAGTCAAGCAACATCACTTTTACTTTTATTGAAGACTCTTGTTGGTGTATGGAAGACAGCAAGGAGGGGAGAGGGAGGAGGAGAGGTTACTGTTTGAAAGGGAAATCCCTGTCCATAAGGATTTCAAGTATCAAGACCCTATCCAGGGTTACTTCCCTTCCTTATCTTTTACTGGCACTAGGATCAGCTTGAGAGTCACTGTACCCATCACACAATAAAACTGTCCAGAGAGGTCTGTTTCTGGCATCTCTAAGATTTACCTAAAATGAGACAAGGCACTGTCATTGAACATGTTGCAGACAAGGCTTGCAACAGCTTTGTTAGGGTGATATTTCTCCACAAAGCTTTGCAACTCGCTCCACTTTGCACACACATCCTTAATCTCTTAAGGAGGCACATTCAGAACTTTCTTTGGCCCCATGGTGGCTTATTTAGCAGTTGCACTCAATAAACAAGCACAAAACTGTTGTCCAGAGGGCTGAGGAAGGGTTGTTGAGGTGGTTCGGACATGTAGAGAGAATGGAGCGAAACAGAATGACTTCAAGAGTGTATCAGTCTGTAGTGGAAGGAAGGCGGGGTAGGGGTCGGCCTAGGAAGGGTTGGAGGGAGGGGGTAAAGGAGTATTTGTGTGCGAGGGGCTTGGACTTCCAGCAGGCATGCTTGAGCGTGTTTGATAGGAGTGAATGGAGACAAATGGTTTTTAATACTTGACGTGCTGTTGGAGTGTGAGCAAAGTAACATTTATGAAGGGATTCAGGGAAACCGGCAGGCCGGACTTGAGTCCTGGAGATGGGAAGTACAGTGCCTGCACTCTGAAGGAGGGGTGTTAATGTTGCAGTTTAAAAACTGTAGTGTAAAGCACCCTTCTGGCAAGACAGTGATGGAGTGAATGATGGTGAAAGTTTTTCTTTTTCGGGCCACCCTGCCTTGGTGGGAATCGGCCGGTGTGATAATAAAAAAAAAAAAAAAAATAAAAAAATAATGGATTATTACGAAATGTTTCGGATGAATGAGCGGAGTAATGTTGTGGGATGCTTTGTGTAGGCACAGGCAGGCAGACGCGTTTGATGCGGCAGACCATTGTCAACTCTAAGAAAACCGAGCGGATGTACGAAAACTGGGACAAAATTTTGATGAAAAAAGTTGTCAAAAACCGAATTCTACGAAAACCAGGGCACACGAAAACTAAGGTTCCACTGTAGCTATAAGCCTTGTGTATAAACTGGTTAATGGTAAGTCCAGTTATTAATGAGCAAGTTTTATCTGATGATGCAAAAAATGTGTGTGAAATTCTAGCATAATTTTAATGAATGTCAGTTGCTAACCCCGGTGTTTCACCTCTTAGCATCACATAGCATATTACTTACATAAGGACAAAACCAGCAGGAATTTATACTGTTTATTTTGCACTTTTATGTTTCGGCTTGTTCATTTTTCCTTGAGAAATTCCTTTAGATTTACCTGCTCAGTACCACTTGACAAAAAAACATCAAGACAGCTTCCTTCCCAGAATGAGCTGAGCTTACAGTGTTGCACTGTATTTACTCTTAGACTGAGGTGTAAAGTACATAAACAAACTCACCGTGAGTGAGAGTCCTCGCTTTTGCTGAGACTGTTGCTGTTGCGTGGTGACAGCTGTTTGGTTGATGGGAACTTGCTGAGTTTGCTGTGCCTCGGGTTGTGGTGTCACAGTGATAACTTGGGTAGCTTGCTGCTGCTGTGTTGGCTGTTGAGGTGCTGGTGATGCTGCTGCAGCAAGAGCTGCTGTGGTCAGAGGGGTTGCAGTATACACCATTTCGGGCTGTACAGGCTGCAATGGTAAAGCAATAATGTACTGTACACTACCACACACACACACACACACACACACACACACACACACACACACACACACACACACACACACACACACACGGATTCTTCAAACCATTATTTTTGATATAAAGATCTGACCACAATACTTAATTCTAATAATACAACAAACATTGTCCTATAAAAACGAAACAGATCACAAACAAACGGCTTGGTTGTACATGGCTAACCAGCACCATTCTGAAATCCATTGACAAGAAACACCAATATGAAAAGCAATACAGACAGGGCTTAATACACAAAGATATTCTTAAACACTATTCATCAGCTCTCACCAAAGTAATAAAGAAAGCCAAACAACTATACTACTCCAGTAGATTCACAGACACTAGAGGAGATATAAAAAGACCTGGAAAACACTCTCTCAGATTCTAGGAACCCACAAACTGAAAAAAAACAAGAATATTGTCCTAACTAAACCTAATGAAACACCACTACATCCCACTGACACAGCTAACAAAATAAACGACTTCTTCTCAACCATAGGATCTAATCTCGCCAATAAAATCCCACATACTAATGCCCATGCCGGGGACTACCTAGATGGGAATTTCCCAAATTCCTTCTATCTTGCACCAACTGAGCCCTCGGAAGTCACCGAGATTATAAAGTCACTTAAAAACAACTCAGGGAATCTGTCTAATGTCCCACCATTACTGTACAAGCGAGTGGCCCATATCCTTTCGCATGCTATTTCATTACTTTTTAACAAGTCCCTAGAAACTAGCACCTTCCCGAAACTACTCAAGATGGCAAGGGTTACACCAATACATAAAGGTGGTGACCCTACAGACTTAAACAACTATAGGCCAATATCAAACTTACCATTGCTATCCAAAATTTTTGAGAAACTCGTGCACAGGAGACTATATTCATTTATAACAGCACAAAACATACTCAACCCCTGCCAATTTGGATTTAGGAAAAATAAAAGCACTAATGATGCAATCATAAAAATGCTAGATCTGCTTTACACAGCATTGGAAAATAAGGAATATCCACTAGGAATTTTTATTGACCTAAGAAAAGCTTTTGACACAGTAGACCACGACATCCTACTCCACAAACTTGACCATTACGGTATAAGAGGCCATGCGCTTGCTTATTTCAAATCTTACCTTACTAATAGGTATCAGTATGTTACCATTAAAGACACAGCATCAACAACACGGCCACTTGATACTGGAGTTCCGCAGGGAAGTGTCCTTGGTCCCCTGCTCTTCCTCATATACATCAATGATCTTCCAAACGTATCCCAACACCTGAAACCCATTCTCTTTGCTGACGACACGACTTATGTCATCTCTCACCCTAATCTTGCCACCCTCAACACCATTGTTAACGAGGAGCTGATCAAAATATCGACTTGGACGACAGCCAATAAACTTACGCTTAACACTGACAAAACCTACTATATTATGTTTGGTAGCAGAGCAGGAGATGCACAAATTAACATTAAGATCGACAACACTCTAATTACCAGACATAATGAGGGCAAATTCCGAGGCCTATACCTTGACAACAACCTGAATTTCAGCACCCATATCCAACACATAACCAAAAAAGTATCCAAAACAGTTGGGATCCTCTCCAAGATACGATACTACGTGCCGCAAAATGCCCTTCTCACACTATACCACTCACTTATTTATCCATACCTCACCTATGCTATTTGTGCTTGGGGATCAACTGCAGCAACACACCTAAAGCCAATAATAACCCAACAAAAAGCTGCAGTAAGAATAATCACTAAATCCCATCCCTGGCAACACACCCCCCCACTCTTCATAGATCTAAACTTACTCCCTGTTCAGTACATCCACACTTACTACTGTGCAATCTACATCTACAGGACCTTAAACTCCAATATCAACCTTGACCTAAAACGCTTTCTTGATAGTTGTGACAGAACCCACAGGCATAACACCAGACACAAACATCTCTACGACATTCCCCATGTCCGACTAAACCTTTACAAAAATTCAATGTATGTCAAAGGCCCTAAAATCTGGAACACCCTACCTGAGAACTCTAGAACTGCAGACACATTCATCACCTTCAAAACTACCATTAGAAAACATCTTATCTCCCTGATAAACCCCATCAACTAACTACACGAATACCACCTGGTGGTTCACACTTACACTCACCCATTTGACCATAAACAGAAATATTAATCTCATGAATCCTATGATACTCCAATACTGAAACTATGTACTGTGCCAAAACAAAAGCATTCACATTGCTAAACTCACAAACTAGTATTTAGTCACTTAGCCATAATACCAACTTACCTCATAATTTGTAATATTTTAAAATAAAGAATTAAACTAAGTCTGCCCGAAATGCCTAGCCATGCTAGGCGTTCTAGTGGTACACTCTGTAATCATTATTTAACTACATGTAAACCACACAACAACCAAATTCTGTAAATTCAACATTGTAATCTTTATAAAGAATAAACTTTGAATTTGAATGTTGTAAGAGTACAACAGAAAAACAATTCTCAAATAAACTATTACCTTATATGATGCATGTATAAAAAAAAATCATATTGGTTTAAGTGCTTATTATAATTCTTCTCAAATCCCCACACACATCAAAAATATACAAGCTATGTAATTAAACTATGTTCTCAAAAATGCTATATAAGCTACATAATTAGGTACTTCAAAAATGATATTAACTAACACAGGTACTACAAAATTTTTATTTATTATTTATTATCACACTGGCCGATTCCCACCAAGGCAGGGTGGCCCGAAAAAGAAAAACTTTCACCATCACTCACTCCATCACTGTCTTGCCAGAAGGGTGCTTTACACTACAGTTTTTAAACCAACATTAACACCCCTCCTTAAGAGTGCAGGCACTGTACTTCCCATCTCCAGGACTCAAGTCCAGCCTGCCAGTTTCCCTGAATCCCTTCATAAATGTTACTTTGCTCACACTCCAACAGCACGTCAAGTATTAAAAAACATTTGTCTCCATTCACTCCTATCAAACACGCTCACGCATGCCCGCTGGAAGTCCAAGCCCCTCGCACACAAAACCTCCTTTACCCCCTCCCTCCAACCTTTCCTAGGCCGACCCCTACCCCGCCTTCCTTCCACTACAGACTGATACACTCTTGAAGTCATTCTGTTTTGCTCCATTCTCTTTACATGTCCGAACCACCTCAACAACCCTTCCTCAGCCCTCTGGACAACAGTTTTGGGAATCCCGCAGCTCCTCCTAACTTCCAAACTACGAATTCTCTGCATTATATTCACACCACACATTGCCCTCAGACATGACATCTCCACTGCCTCCAGCCTTCTCCTCGCTGCAACATTCATCACCCATGCTTCACACCCATATAAGAGCGTTGGTAAAACTATACTCTCATACATTCCCCTCTTTCCCTCCAAGGACAAAGTTCTTTGTCTCCACAGACTCCTAAGTGCACCACTCACCCTTTTCCCCTCATCAATTCTATGACTCACCTCATCTTTCATAGACCCATCCGCTGACACGTCCACTCCCAAATATCTGAATACATTCACCTCCTCCATACTCTCTCCCTCCAATCTGATATCCAATCTTTCATCACCTAATCTTTTTATCCTCATAACCTTACTCTTTCCTGTATTCACTTTCAATTTTCTTCTTTTGCACACCCTACCAAATTCATCCACCAATCTCTGCAACTTCTCTTTAGAATCTCCCAAGAGCACAGTGTCATCAGCAAAGAGCAACTGTGACAACTCCCACTTTATGTGTGATTCTTTATCTTTTAACTCCACGCTTCTTGCCAAGACCCTTGCATTTACTTCTCGTACAACCCCATCTATAAATATATTAAACAACCATGGTGACATCACACATCCTTGTCTAAGGCCTACTTTTACTGGGAAATAATTTCCCTCTTTCCTACATACTCTAACTTGAGCCTCACTATCCTCGTAAAAACTCTTCACTGCTTTCAGTAACCTACCTCCTACACCATACACCTGCAACATCTGCCACATTGCCCCCCTATCCACCCTGTCATACGCCTTTTCCAAATCCATAAATGCCACAAAGACCTCTTTAGCCTTATCTAAATACTGTTCACTTGTATGTTTCACTGTAAACACCTGGTCCACACACCCCCTACCTTTCCTAAAGCCTCCTTGTTCATCTGCTATCCTATTCTCCGTCTTACTCTTAATTCTTTCAATAATAACTCTACCATACACTTTACCAGGCATACTCAACAGACTTATCCCCCTATAATTTTTGCTCTCTCTTTTGTCCCCTTTGCCTTTATACAAAGGAACTATGCATGCTCGCTGCCAATCCCTAGGTACCTTACCCTCTTCCATACATTTATTAAATAATTGCACCAGCCACTCCAAAACTATATCCCCACCTGCTTTTAACATTTCTATCCTTATCCCATCAATCCTGGCTGCCTTACCCCCTTTCATTTTACCTACTGCCTCACGAACTTCCCCCACACTCACAACTGGCTCTTCCTCACTCCTACAAGATGTTATTCCTCCTTGCCCTATACACAAAATCACAGCTTCCCTATCTTCATCAACATTTAACAATTCCTCAAAATATTCCCTCCATCTTCCCAATACCTCTAACTCTCCATTTAATAACTCTCCTCTCCTATTTTTAACTGACAAATCAATTTGTTCTCTAGGCTTCCTTAACTTGTTAATCTCACTCCAAAACTTTTTCTTATTTTCAACAAAATTTGTTGATAACATCTCACCCACTCTCTCATTTGCTCTCTTTTTACATTGCTTCACCACTCTCTTAACCTCTCTCTTTTTCTCCATATACTCTTCCCTCCTTGCATCACTTCTACTTTGTAAAAACTTCTCATATGCTAACTTTTTCTCCCTTACTACTCTCTTTACATCATCATTCCACCAAACGCTCCTCTTCCCTCCCGCACCCACTTTCCTGTAACCACAAACTTCTGCTGAACACACTAACACTACATTTTTAAACCTACCCCATACCTCTTCGACCCCATTTCCTATGCTCTCATTAGCCCATCTATCCTCCAATAGCTGTTTATATCTTACCCTAACTGCCTCCTCTTTTAGTTTATAAACCTTCACCTCTCTCTTCCCTGATGCTTCTATTCTCCTTGTATCCCATCTACCTTTTACTCTCAGTGTAGCTACAACTAGAAAGTAATCTGATATATCTGTGGCCCCTCTATAAACATGTACATCCTGAAGTCTACTCAACAGTCTTTTATCTACCAATACATAATCCAACAAACTACTGTCATTTTGCCCTACATCATATCTTGTATACTTATTTATCCTCTTTTTCTTAAAATATGTATTACCTATAACTAAACCCCTTTCTATACAAAGTTCAATCAAAGGGCTCCCATTATCATTTACACCTGGCACCCCAAACTTACCTACCACACCCTCTCTAAAAGTTTCTCCTACTTTAGCATTCAGATCCCCTACCACAATTACTTTCTCACTTGGTTCAAAGGCTCCTATACATTCACTTAATATCTCCCAAAATCTCTCTCTCTCCTCTACATTCTTCTCTTCTCCAGGTGCATACACGCTTATTATGACCCACTTTTTGCATCCAACCTTTACTTTAATCCACATAATTCTTGAATTTACACATTCATATTCTCTTTTCTCCTTCCATAACTGATCCTTCAACATTACTGCTACCCCTTCCTTTGCGCTAACTCTCTCAGATACTCCAGATTTAATCCCATTTATTTCCCCCTACTGAAACTCCCCTACCCCCTTCAGCTTTGTTTCACTTAGGGCCAGGACATCCAACTTCTTTTCTTTCATAACATCAGCAGTCATCTGTTTCTTGTCATCCGCACTACATCCACGCACATTTAAGCATCCCAGTTTCATAAAGTTTTTCTTCTTCTCTTTTTTAGTAAATGTCTACAGGAGAAGGGGTTACTAGCCCATTGCTCCTGGCATTTTAGTCGCCTCATACGACACGCATGGCTTACGGAGGAAAGATTCTTTTCCACTTCCCCATGGACAATAGAAGAAATAAAGAAAAACAAGAGCTATTTAGAAAAAGGAGAAAAACTTAGATGTATGTATATATATATATATATATATGCATGTGCGTGTCTGTGAAGTGTGACCATATAAATTGACTATATAAATTGAAATAGAATATACTGTAACTGAGAAACAAAACTCAACAATATCTAAAACTAACTTTTTATGGTATTTTTAAATTTCATGAATTTAATGAATCTTTCAATAATTTTTATGGTAAAAATACAAAAAAAAACAAAAGTAAAACTGATAAATTACCCTAGACAATCAAATAATCCTAACCTCCTCCTATGTAGGATACACCAGCATCGAAACTTTTGAAGCCTATCAGAATAGGCTTTCTCATATCAAATAAAAACCAAATCCAGGAGTGGCCTATATAAAATACACCCAAGAGCACCTGCACATGTTGTGTGAACCTTTCTGCAGCTGCAGTACACCAGTGTTGAAAGTTTGAAGCCAATTACATCAGGTGTTCTTAAGCTATAAAAAATACTTGGAGCAAGAAAATAGAAAAACCAGGCAACTACTTCAGGGTTACCTGATGAATTCAAAATTGCTCCAAAATGGTATATATTTTGAGATGTAAAATATGATAATAATGAAGAAAGCATAATCTTTACTTACCTGAAGTGTGGCATATTGTGGTTGTCCAACAGTAGCAGGAGCATCTCCAGTGCTCGGGGTCACAGTAACAGCTGTGGCAGCCTGGACAACTTCTGCCGTCGTGAGCACCGGAGTGTGTGTCACTGTGCGGTACACAACCGTAGGTGATCCTGCAGCCTGCGTACTTGGCGTGACAATGATACGTTGAGGGGTGGTTGCACCAGAAGGGGGTGTGGGAGTAGAGGGAGTAGATCTCCCTCCTGTACTGGAACTCTGCTGTATTGAAGATCGCGCTGCTATAGTGCCAACAGCAACAGCATTGGCTGAAATAATAACCACCTTTGAAACCCTAAACATACTAAATAGCAAGTGGCCTTTTGGCCCTATGATACAAATGGCACTAAATACTATTTTTTTTTTTTTTTACCTCAATGGCTGTCTGCAAAGACATGGCAACCTAAAGAAAAAATACATTCACCATCACTCATTCACTCACAGTCCTTACTGAAGTGTGCTGACATCACAATTCTGATTACCCTCAAGCTCCAATATCTCCATTCCTCCATAGTTCAGGCACTGCCCTTCCCACCTCCAGAACTCAAGTCTGGCTAACTGGTTTCCCCAAATCACATTATAAAAGTTACTTTGATCACACTCCAACAGCACATCCATTAAAATCCACTTGTCTCCAATCACTCCTATCTAACAAGCTCACAAAAGCCTGCTGGATGCTCAAGCTCCTAAAATTCAAAGCCTCTTTTACCCCCATCCCTCCAACTATTCCAAAGATGAACCTTACCCGTAATACCTTCCCACCTCAGATTTATACACCCTCTTTGTCAACGTATCCCTCTCCATGCTCTCTACATACTCAAACAACTTTAACAACCCCTCCTCAGCCCTCTGAATTATACCCTTGGTCACCCCACATCACTTTCTAATTTCTACGCTTAGTATATTCACACCACACACTGCTCTCAAACATGACGTCTTCACTGCCTCTAGCCGCCTCCTCACTGCAACATTCAAAACCCATGCCTCACACCCATGTAAAAGTGCTCGTACCACTATACTCTGCTACATTCCCTTTTTTGCCTTCAAGGATAAGCTTCTTTCTGTTCACACATACCTCTACACCTAACCCAAACATTTTATTCTATGGTTCACCTAGCAATAAAATTTAGATAGTAAAAAGTACTAAAATTAAAGGTGCTAAATTTTTATAAGTTTGTAACTCATGATCTTTGTAAGTTCTTAAATAACAAAAATGTTATTTAATGCCTTGGAAAGTGTTTACCTTGATTTATAATGAGGAGATGTTACAATTTTAATAAAACACTAAATTATTACTGAAAGTATCGATCTGCATTCACAATGTGTAATACACAGTTCTAACCAAGAATACAGTGGTGTGTGTGTTAGATACTAAATGAGGCCTATGAAAATAGGCCTGTTCTCTTCGGAAGAACATACTATGACACAGCTTATATAAGTGTGCTTCTTCTCAGCTTACTAGTTTCATTAACCTTGTTCCTTAAACTTTTTTTAAGTTAAGACAGAAATAGCTGTAAAACACTTATGACTAGTTTTGATAGTTTTATACTATCATAGTCCAACCTGATACAAAACTTCCTAACTGACTGCCTTGTCAACCAGGCTGTGTTGCCAGTGAACCCACAAGTACACACAGCCACCACAACCTGGTTAATCAGAAAGTTACATTAGAAAATTATGAAATGGCCTATTCTTCCAGAAATGAAGAAGTGCTGTTAACCATAGGAAAATGTAACACTGCAGAAAAAAAGGCTGCAAACCTCAGAAAAATGTGGGACTTACTGTGTAGGGTGGATGCCCCTCCAGCAGTAGCAGAAATGAGAGGAGTGGAAGGCGTTGGAGGACCAGGTGTAGGGGGGTTAGAGGGAGTGAGACCAGCAGCGTAATCTGGGGTTGCCTGCTGCTGCGCCTGTGTTGTCTGTGTTGTCTGCTTCCCATCTGTTTGTTGCTGTTCTTTTCGCTTCTCCTCAGCATCTGCAGCTTTAGCATCAGCTGTGTCTTGCAATTTTCTTCTTTTCTTGGCCTAGCAAAGTTGCAAAAACTCTTGATTAAGAAACTAGTTAATTATGATAATATAAGAAGTCTAAGTTACACTCGAAGCATTCATCTTTATTTAGAAAAGTTCATCATGTACAGTCATACCTCACTTTAAAGAACTTCATCAATATGGCTCTTTTCAATTATGACTCATGAAATTGTAATAACACAATTGTGCTGGCCTGGAGTTTTACGACTCACTCGCCGTGAGTTCAGTCCCCACTCACGGTATGGTTTCTTTTCAATTACGTATATTCACATCTATTATTTTTTGCTCTTAAGATGGTTTATAGCGATGATGCTCATTTTTGTATTTATCGTATTTTTGTATCTTAGTATTTATCGTCTTTCTAGACCTACTGCTTTTGCACAGTTAATAAATGATAGTGTAAACATATTTTTAGGCTTTTATATGCACTGGCAAGTGAAAAAAAAAAAAAGGTTGTGATTCACTTTATGTGAAATTCGCTTTATGTAATATTCGCTCTATGGTGAGAGTCCGGAACCTAACCCACTGTATTAGCAAGGTATACCTGTACATCTTTAAATCCCTCACTGCCTTCAGGATCCCTGAGATCCAAGTAAAACCATCCAAAGTAATACAGCTACAAACCATATCTACTTCTCAGTGTTCTATGCTTCAAAAAATAACCTGAAATACTTGCTCAATTATCATAACCATGAAGACACTTTTGACAACAACATGAGAGATCAATTGATGCAAAGAATGAAATAACTAGTGAAATATTGCAAAGCTGAGTAATCTCATAACCACTAAGTGTATTGCAAAGCTGAGTAATCTCATAACCACTAAGTGTAGACAAGTAATTCTATACTATTCATATCACTGTCCCATAATATGCTGTCTATCTTGAAATATCTGCTGTCAATAACAAACATAAATGGCTAAACAAATTTTCATTTAACATTCTTTGTCTGCAAAAAGCTTTGAAAACTATACGTGAAACAGAAAATAGATGTATTCAGACACACAAACAAAAACTTGAGAAAAAGGACCAGACGCTAAAACTCAATCCCTGCAGCCACATACAGGTAAGTACACACACAGCTACTAAAGCCAATGTTTAACAATGAATTTTCAAGTAGGCCTTAACCCTTTCAGGGTCCGTCCCGTAGATCTACGCCTTCATGTTCAGTGTCCAAATCGTAGATCTATGCCAAAATTCTAGCGCTGTCAAATTTAGCGCGAAAACGCTCATAGGTCTACATGTGAGAGAACGGGTCTGCGTGGTGGGTGCGCGCCATAAACAAAAAATCTAGGCGCCCGCATAGCACTGTGGGAACGCCGGCTCAGTTACCCTTGTTCACCATGCCTTGTCGCAAGGCAGCTCTCACTCCAAGGAAAAGCTCTCACTCCCAGGAAAATTGGGACTCTCCTCTTCCTATCTGATAGTTCTGACACTGATCGAAGTGGAAATGAAGACGAATTCTTTGGCTTTGATCAGTTAGTGACCGAAAGGAATGACCAGGATGTCGATAATAGTGCAGAAAACCCTGACGATCCTCAACCTTCTACCTCTGGTGTGGGCACTCCTCAATCACGGTCAGTTGTACCTCAACACAAGAGAAAACTATTATTTTCGCGTGGCCAGGCCTCTGACTTCAGTAATGATGATGATAGTGACATGGATTGTGATTTTATTGCTCTTGACGATCATTCGAGTAGTGATAGTGAGGAAACATATTCACCAGTGAAGCGTCGGTATGTATGCCGCCGCATGCGCTCGGGTAGTGTACCCTATGCAGTGCCCAGGGGACGGAGTACATCCCGGAGTACATCCCATGGCCCTACACCAGGAATAGACAGTGAAAGTGAGGATGATGTGGCTACACTTGGCATGGATAGACCACAGGCATCACTAGATGGTGGTAGTGGTGATGGTAGTGCCACAGCCATGCGTGACTCGCCAGCCTAGGCTGGGACCCACGCTGCTGACTCCACAGTTCAAGGACAAAGCGGAGCGTCAGCCACAAGCCCACCACAACCACAACTACCCGCACAACCAGCCTATGATGTCTAGTAACCACAAGCAAACCGTATCTGGGATTGGCAGCAAAATCCCAATTTTGTTCCCAAGCCCCACCACTTTGATGACTCTCAAAGTGGAATTCTACCTACTTGTCCCCTTGGAAACACAGTCAATGAACTGGAATTTTTTGAAATATTCTTTGACCAGCCCTTGATGGAAATTATTGTCAGGGAAAGTAACAAGTATTTTGAGTACACCATGGCAAATATGATGATATCACCACAGTCAAGACTACACCGGTGGAAAGAGACAACTGTTGCAGAAATGTATTTGCTTTTTGCAACAATAATGCTTATGCCTCATGTCTATAAGCATAATTTAAAAGCATACTGGTCCACAGATCAGCTAATTTCTACCCCAGTCTTCAGTGAAATCATCCCAGTGAACAGGTTTATCTTACTGTTACGTATGTTGCACTTCTCTGACAAAACCAGTGACAGGTTATACAAGATTAGAAATGCTTTTATGTATCTCAAACAAAAGTTCAGCATGTACTTTTATCCATTCAAGAATCTCGTAATTGACGAGTCTTTGATTTTGTTCAAAGGTAGGCTGTCATTCAAACAGTATATACCGAGCAAGAGGAAACACTTTGGTATAAAACTGTTTGTACTCTGTGACTGTGACTGACAGTGGCCTAGTATTGGATATTGTTGTATACACAGGAAGTAAAACATTGAAAGATACCAAGATGTTATTGGGTATCTCAGGTGATGTAGTGAGAAGCATGATGGCACCTTATCTTGGTAAGGGGCATCCATTATATACCAATAACTGGTACACAAGCCCTTTACTCAGTGATTTCTTGCGAGTGAACAAGACAGATGTGTGTGGCACAGTGCGTTCTAATCGTAAACATATGCCCAGGCTCAACGCAGGTGCTCGTGGTGATGACGTGCAGGTGTTTACTGCCAATGACATCATGGCATTACGGTGGCATGACAAACGAGATGTCATGTTGTTGACAACCATTCACCGTAACGAAATGCAAGACTGGCAAAGTTGATCGAGTGACTAATGAAAGTATTCGAAAACCAGTGACAGTGACTGATTACAGTGGACCCCCGCATAACGATGGCATCACATAGCAATTTTTCCGCATACCGCTTACTTTTATCGCAAAATTTTTGCCGCGCATACCGATTAAAAACCCGCTCACCGATTTTCGTCCGAGACGCGTCCAATGTGCATTCACATGTGCCGCCCGTCCCATTGTTTACCAGCCAGCCTCCGCGGTAACATCCAAGCATACACTCGGAATATTTCGTATTATTACAGTGTTTTCGGTGCTGTTTCTGGAAAATAAGTGACCATGGGCCCCAAGAAAGCTTCTAGTGCCAACCCTGTGGTAAAAAGGGTGAGAATTAGTATGGAAATTAAGAAAGATTTTGAAGGGTTTGGGGCTAACCCTGAGAAGCCTATGCCAGTTGTGGAATCCATTGTGCCTACTTCAAAGATTAAGGAAATGTGTGCACAGTGGGTTGAACTGCAAACCTTTATAGATGAAAATCACCCTGACACAGCTGTTGCAAGCCGTGCTGGTGACTATTTCAATGACAATGTTGTGGCCCATTTTAGACAAATCGTAAAGGAACGGGAGGTACAGAGCTCTATGGACAGATTTGTTGTGCGACAGAGGTCCAGTGACTCTCAAGCTGGTCCTAGTGGCATTAAAAGAAGAAGGGAAGTAACCCCGGAAAAGGACTTGCTACCTCAAGTCGTAATGGAAGGGGATTCCCCTTCTAAACAGTAAGAAGATAATGCTCTCCCCTCCTCCCATCCCATCAATCATCACCAGATCTTCAATAAAAGTAAGTGTCATGTAATTGTGCATGCCTTTTTCAGTTTGTGTGTATTAAAATTAACATTTCATGTGGTAAAAAAAAATTTTTTTCATACTTTTGGGCGTCTTGCACGGATTAATTTTATTTCCATTATTTCTTATGGGGAAAATTCATTCGCATAACGATTATTTCGCATAACAATTATCCCTCTTGCACGGATTAAAATCGTTAACCGGGGGTCCACTGTATACATAAAACATGCGCTTGGTTGACAGACGTGACTTGCAGATTGGCTTTGTTGATTGTGTTCGTAAAAGTTACAAGTGGTACATGAAACTTTTCTTCCATCTCATGGACATTTGAATGTTCAATGCATATAATATGTACCAAATGAAGACTGGCAACAGAACACCATATGGTGAATTTTGTTTGTCTCTTGTCAGATAACTCATAATGAAGTACCAGGTAACAACACCTGCTATACAACAAGGTCCTCGAATTCCAGAGAATATACCCAAGCGTTTGAGGAGGGAAGGTGATCATTTCATAGTACAGCTTCCTTAAACTAAGAAGAAATTTGCTCAGAAGCGATGTGCTGTCTGTGCACAAACAAAACGACGGCAACAAAGACGAAAAGACACTCGGTTTATGTGTGAGGAATGTAAGGTACCTCTGTGCATGGTGCCTTGTTTCAAGGACTTCCACAAGCTCCAGCAGTTCTAAAACCATGTCCAGTGATTGAAAATATGTAAATATATGATAGAACATTAGTACAGTGGACCCTCGCCTAACGATATTAATCCGTTCCTGAGAGATCAACGTTAGGCGAAATTATCGTTAGCCGAATTATCTTCCCCATAAGAAATAATGGAAATCAAATTAATCCATTAATGACACCCCAAAGTATGAAAAAAAAAATTTTACAACATGAAATATTAATTTTAATACGCACAAACTGAAGAAGACATGCACAGTTACATGACACTTACCTTTATTGAAGATCTGGTGATGATTGATGGGATGGGAGGAGGGGAGTGTGTGAATGGTGTTAATGTTTAGAAGATGGAATCCCCTTCCATTAGGACTTGAGGTGGCAAGTCCTTTTCTGGGGTTACTTCCCTTCTTCTTTCAATGCCACTAGGACCAGCTTGAGAGTCACTGGACCTCTGTTGCACAACATATCTGTCCATAGAGGCCTGTACCTCCCGTTCCTTTATGACATTCCTAAAGTGTTTCACAACATTGTCAGTGTAATAGTCACCAGCACAGCTTGCAATAGCTGTGTGAGGGTGATTTTCATCAAAAAAACGTTTGCACTTTAAGCCACATTGCACACATTTTCTTAATCTTTGAAGTAGGCAACTCCCTCAATTTCTCTATCCCATCCTCCGGAGCAGTTTCCTCAAGTGTGGCCTCTTGCTGTTGAAGATGATCTAGCAGCTCATCAGTGGTTACTTCTTCATTGTCCTCCTCCACCAACTCTTCCACATCCTCCCCACTAACCTCCAACCCCAAGGACTTCCCCAATGCCACAATGGATTCCTCAGTTGGCATAGGATTCCCAGGGTTAGCCTCAAACCCTTCAAAATCCCTTTTGTCTACACATTCTGGCCACAGTTTCTTCCAAGCAGAGTTCAAGGTCCTCTTAGTCACTTCTTCCCAAGCCTTACCTATAATGTTTACACAATTGAGGATGCTAAAGTGATCTCTCCAAAACTCTCTTAGAGTCAATTGAGTTTCTGAGGTCACTACAAAGCACCTTTCAAACATAGCTTTTGTGTACAGTTTCTTGAAGTTGGAAATGACCTGCTGGTCCATGGACTGCAGGAGAGAAGTGGTATTAGGAGGCAAAAACTTGACCTTAATGAAGCTCATTTCTGCAGAAAGTCGCTCTGCCACGTCTGAAGGATGACCAGGAGCATTGTCTAATACCAGGAGGCACTTAAGGTCCAATTTATTTTCCAGGAGGTAATTTTTCACAGTGGGAGCAAATGCATGGTGTAACCAGTCATAAAAAAAAGTCCCTAGTGACCCATGCCTTACTGTTTGCCCTCCACAGCACACACAAATTAGCCTTGAGGACATTGTTTTTCCTGAGCACTCTGGGAGTTTCAGAGTGATACACCAATAAAGGCTTCACTTTGCAATCACCACTAGCATTAGCACACATCAACAGAGTAAGCCTGTCTTTCATAGGCTTATGTCCTGGGAGTGCCTTTTCCTCCTGAGTAATGTAGGTCCTGCTTGGCATTTTCTTCCAAAACAGGCCTGTTTCGTCACAATTAAACACTTGTTCAGGTTTCAGTCCTTCACTGTCTATGTACTCCTTGAAGTCCTGCACATATTTTTCAGCCGCTTTGTGGTCCGAACTGGCAGCCTCACCATGCCTTATCACACTATGTATGCCACTACGATTCTTAAATCTCTCAAACCAACCTTTGCTGGCCTTAAATTCACTCACATCACCACTAGTTGCTGGCATTTTTCTAATTAAATCCTCATGCAACTTCCTAGCCTTTTCACATATGATTGCTTGAGAGATGCTATCTCCTGCTATCTGTTTTTCGTTTATCCACACCATTAACAGTCTCTCAACATCTTCTATCACTTGCGATCTCTGTTTCGAAAACAAAGTTGCACCTTTGGCAAGAACAGCTTCCTTGATTGCCGTTTTCTTGGCCAAAATAGTAGCGATGGTTGATTGGAGTTTTGTGTACAACCTGGCCAGCTCGGAGACACGCACTCCAATTTCATACTTAGCAATGATCTCTTTCTTCATATCCATAGTAATTCTCACCCTTTTTCCTGTAGGGTTGGTACTAGAAGCTTTCTTGGGGCCCATGGTGACTTATTTTGCAGGTGCAATCACTAAAAAGGCTGTGACAATATGAAATGATCCAATTGTATGCTTGGAAGCGACTGCGGTGGCTGGCTTGTAAACACTGGCACCCACGGAACAAGTGAGGTAGGCTCAGGCCGCACGTGGATACGTCTCGAACGAATCGCGTTGAGCTAGTTTTTTAGCGCTAGCCGAGGCAAAATTTTTGCGTTAAAATGTATCACTAGGCGGATTTAACGTTATGCAATGCATTCGTTAGGCAAGGGTCCACTGTATTATACAAGATTTGTGCATGTTTATTGTAATAAACAAAAGTGGTAAACAATAATATAACTTTAGTGCAGTTATTGTGTTCAATACAGTGAGTTTATATATATACTGTACATTATATACAGTATTGGTCTCTCAGGCCCCAAATGTTAGTAGGAAAAGAAAAAAATTAGAAAAGAAAAGAAAAAACTACAAAAAACGTTAAATAAAGTAATGCGCGCATGTGGAAATCGTCGATATTGCCGCCACCAGGTCATTTTTGGTAAACTTCTCGGCACTGTATCTCAGTAAGTACTGATCAGAAATTTTTTTTTTGTCTTATTACCTTCACAAAAATATACTCTAATTCTGTAAGAAAAAATAATTTTTTTTTTTTTTTTTTTATCAAAATTTCTTGGACACTGGAGCACCACTTCAGATTTTGGCCTTGGACCCTGAAGGGGTTAAAAAGAAGATTTCACAAATAAATAAATTTCTTATTTAATCTAGGAGAATAACAGAATGCTTTATTAAAACTAAATTTAACACAAAAAAATTTGCATTGCATCAACTCAGCCAAGTAAAATGTGATATCATTTCACAACCCATAGCATTTAGTTTTTTTTTATGTAGGATGGGTTTAAAAAAAATACTGTATTCCTGGAAATCTATTATCTCAGCACTTCCCATAGTGTATAAACTGCACAGCTTATTACATTTTTGATCAAACATTAGTAAACAACAAAATGGTAATGAGATGCCTGCAAGATGAGGTACCTCTGCCCATTCTACAAACCATGTAACTGACAAGAGTACAAAACCTCCAGAATATAAAAAGGCAATAAAAAACATGGCCATACATGAAGCACCAGGGCCCGATACATTTTTTTTTTTTTTATTATCACACCGGCCGATTCCCACCAAGGCAGGGTGGCCCGAAAAAGAAAAACTTTCACCATCATTCACTCCATCACTGTCTTGCCAGAAGGGTGCTTTACACTACAGTTTTTAAACTGCAACATTAACACCCCTCCTTCAGAGTGCAGGCACTGTACTTCCCATCTCCAGGACTCAAGTCCGGCCTGCCGGTTTCCCTGAATCCCTTCATAAATGTTACTTTGCTCACACTCCAACAGCACGTCAAGTATTAAAAACCATTTGTCTCCATTCACTCCTATCAAACACGCTCACGCATGCCTGCTGGAAGTCCAAGCCCCTCGCACACAAAACCTCCTTTACCCCCTCCCTCCAACCCTTCCTAGGCCGACCCCTACCCCGCCTTCCTTCCACTACAGACTGATACACTCTTGAAGTCATTCTGTTTCGCTCCATTCTCTCTACATGTCCGAACCACCTCAACAACCCTTCCTCAGCCCTCTGGACAACAGTTTTGGTAATCCCGCACCTCCTCCTAACTTCCAAACTACGAATTCTCTGCATTATATTCACACCACACATTGCCCTCAGACATGACATCTCCACTGCCTCCAGCCTTCTCCTCGCTGCAACATTCATCACCCACGCTTCACACCCATATAAGAGCGTTGGTAAAACTATACTCTCATACATTCCCCTCTTTGCCTCCAAGGACAAAGTTCTTTGTCTCCACAGACTCCTAAGTGCACCACTCACTCTTTTTCCCTCATCAATTCTATGATTCACCTCATCTTTCATAGACCCATCCGCTGACACGTCCACTCCCAAATATCTGAATACGTTCACCTCCTCCATACTCTCTCCCTCCAATCTGATATTCAATCTTTCATCACCTAATCTTTTTGTTATCCTCATAACCTTACTCTTTCCTGTATTCACCTTTAATTTTCTTCTTTTGCACACCCTACCAAATTCATCCACCAATCTCTGCAACTTCTCTTCAGAATCTCCCAAGAGCACAGTGTCATCAGCAAAGAGCAGCTGTGACAACTCCCACTTTGTGTGTGATTCTTTATCTTTTAACTCCACGCCTCTTGCCAAGACCCTCGCATTTACTTCTCTTACAACCCCATCTATAAATATATTAAACAACCACGGTGACATCACACATCCTTGTCTAAGGCCTACTTTTACTGGGAAAAAATTTCCCTCTTTCCTACATACTCTAACTTGAGCCTCACTATCCTCGTAAAAACTCTTCACTGCTTTCAGTAACCTACCTCCTACACCATACACTTGCAACATCTGCCACATTGCCCCCCTATCCACCCTGTCATACGCCTTTTCCAAATCCATAAATGCCACAAAGACCTCTTTAGCCTTATCTAAATACTGTTCACTTATATGTTTCACTGTAAACACCTGGTCCACACACCCCCTACCTTTCCTAAAGCCTCCTTGTTCATCTGCTATCCTATTCTCCGTCTTACTCTTAATTCTTTCAATTATAACTCTACCATACACTTTACCAGGTACACTCAACAGACTTATCCCCCTATAATTTTTGCACTCTCTTTTATCCCCTTTGCCTTTATACAAAGGAACTATGCATGCTCTCTGCCAATCCCTAGGTACCTTACCCTCTTCCATACATTTATTAAATAATTGCACCAACCACTCCAAAACTATATCCCCACCTGCTTTTAACATTTCTATCTTTATCCCATCAATCCCGGCTGCCTTACCCCCTTTCATTTTACCTACTGCCTCACGAACTTCCCCCACACTCACAACTGGCTCTTCCTCACTCCTACAAGATGTTATTCCTCCTTGCCCTATACACGAAATCACAGCTTCCCTATCTTCATCAACATTTAACAATTCCTCAAAATGTTCCTTCCATCTTCCCAATACCTCTAACTCTCCATTTAATAACTCTCCTCTCCTATTTTTAACTGACAAATCCATTTGTTCTCTAGGCTTTCTTAACTTGTTAATCTCACTCCAAAACTTTTTCTTATTTTCAACAAAATTTGTTGATAACATCTCACCCACTCTCTCATTTGCTCTCTTTTTACATTGCTTCACCACTCTCTTAACTTCTCTCTTTTTCTCCATATACTCTTCCCTCCTTGCATCACTTCTACTTTGTAAAAACTTCTCATATGCTAACTTTTTCTCCCTTACTACTCTCTTTACATCATCATTCCACCAATCGCTCCTCTTCCCTCCTGCACCCACTTTCCTGTAACCACAAACTTCTGCTGAACACTCTAACACTACATTTTTAAACCTACCCCATACCTCTTCGACCCCATTGCCTATGCTCTCATTAGCCCATCTATCCTCCAATAGCTGTTTATATCTTACCCTAACTGCCTCCTCTTTTAGTTTATAAACCTTCACCTCTCTCTTCCCTGATGCTTCTATTCTCCTTGTATCCCATCTACCTTTTACTCTCAGTGTAGCTACAACTAGAAAGTGATCTGATATATCTGTGGCCCCTCTATAAACATGTACATCCTGAAGTCTACTCAACAGTCTTTTATCTACCAATACATAATCCAACAAACTACTGTCATTTCGCCCTACATCATATCGTGTATACTTATTTATCCTCTTTTTCTTAAAATATGTATTACCTATAACTAAACCCCTTTCTATACAAAGTTCAATCAAAGGGCTCCCATTATCATTTACACCTGGCACCCCAAACTTACCTACCACACCCTCTCTAAAAGTTTCTCCTACTTTAGCATTCAAGTCCCCTACCACAATTACTCTCTCACTTGGTTCAAAGGCTCCTATACATTCACTTAACATCTCCCAAAATCTCTCTCTCTCCTCTGCATTCCTCTCTTCTCCAGGTGCATACACGCTTATTATGACCCACTTCTCGCATCCAACCTTTACTTTAATCCACATAATTCTTGAATTTACACATTCATATTCTCTTTTCTCCTTCCATAACTGATCATTTAACATTACTGCTACCCCTTCCTTTGCTCTAACTCTCTCAGATACTCCAGATTTAATCCCATTTATTTCCCCCCACTGAAACTCTCCTACCCCCTTCAGCTTTGTTTCGCTTAGGGCCAGGACATCCAACTTCTTTTCATTCATAACATCAGCAATCATCTGTTTCTTGTCATCCGCACTACATCCACGCACATTTAAGCAACCCAGTTTTATAAAGTTTTTCTTCTTCTCTTTTTTAGTAATTGTATACAGGAGAAGGGGTTACTAGCCCATTGCTCCCGGCATTTTAGTCGCCTCATACGACACGCATGGCTTACGGAGGAAAGATTCTTTTCCACTTCCCCATGGACAATAGAAGAAATAAAAAAGAACAAGAGCTATTTAGAAAAAGGAGAAAAACCTAGATGTATGTATATATATATATGCATGTGCGTGTCTGTGAAGTGTGACCAAAGTGTAAGTAGGAGTAGCAAGATATCCCTGTTATCTTAGCGTGTTTATGAGACAGAAAAAGAAACCAGCAATCCTACCATCATGCAAAACAGTTACAGGTTTTTGTTTCACAGTCATCTGGCAGGACGGTAGTACTTCCCTGGGTGGTTGCTGTCTACCAACCTACTACCTATGGCCCGATACATGGAACTTTATAAATAAAAATGCAAAATACAGTACTATTAGCACTTGGTGTTCTTGGAGAAAGAGTTTAAAATCTAGGTGAATTCCCAGAGGCCTTAAGAAGTGCAGATATTAGCTCCTGCACAGAGGAGACAATAAAGTGCTGGCAAAAAAATTACAAGTCAGTAGAACCAACATCACAAATTATAAAGGTTTTTGAAAGGGTGATGATATACCAAATCACAAATTTTATAGAAAAGCACAACTCAGGTCATGCTTATCACAACTACTAAACCATTATAACAATATTATGGAGACTTTGGAAGAAAAGCAAAACACAGAGGTGATCCACATGGACTTCACTAACAATAAGGTCAACAAGTATAACAGGATGAAGATAAATGGTAGAAAATACTGACATGATGGAGAAACAAACACAAAAGCAGTATAATGTGATCCTTTATTATACTGCATCTGTGTCTATTTTTTCCAAGTATAACAGGAAAATGGGGAAGTGCAAAGAATTCTTCCTCCATAAGCCGAGTGTATTAAGAGGCGACTAAAATGCCGAGAGCAAGGGGCTAGTAACCCCTCTTTCCTGTGTAAATTACTAAATTAAAAAAAAATAAAAAACTCTCATATTTCTTTTTAAGTTACCCTGCCTCAGTGGGATATGACTGGTTCGATGGGAAAAAACAGAATAAGAAAAAACGAATATTCAATTTTCTTAAGAAAAGAATACAAAAGTTATTGAAAACAAAGTAAAAAGTTCAGTACTCAAAGTCATAACCATGGTGCTTTTAGTATTTCTCTTCCTTATAGCAGAAAGATAAAAGCACTAACCATAGCTTTATATAATCTGTTGAAGACTATACCAAAATAAACATGAAAGTAGCCTCAGTAGAAAACATAGAAAATTTACAAACAAATATCAACAAAAACTTCCAGAGGATATAGAAAATAACAGAGTACATGCTGTAGGTAGTAGGTTGGTAGACAGCAACCACCCAGGGAAGTACTACCGTCCTGCCAGATGACTGTGAAACAAAAACCTGTAACTGTTTTGCATGATGGTAGGATTGCTGGTTTCTTTTTCTGTCTCATAAACACGCTAGATAACAGGGATATCTTGCTACTCCTACTTACACTTTGGTCACACTTCACAGACACGCACATGCATATATATATATACATACATCTAGGTTTTTCTCCTTTTTCTAAATAGCTCTTGTTCTTTTTTTTATTTCTTCTATTGTCCATGGGGAAGTGGAAAAGAATCTTTCCTCCGTAAGCCATGCGTGTCGTATGAGGCGACTAAAATGCCGGGAGCAATGGGCTAGTAACCCCTTCTCCTGTATACATTTACTAAAAAAGAGAAGAAGAAAAACTTTATAAAACTGGGATGCTTAAATGTGCGTGGATGTAGTGCGGATGACAAGAAACAGATGATTGCTGATGTTATGAATGAAAAGAAGTTGGATGTCCTGGCTCTAAGCGAAACAAAGCTGAAGGGGGTAGGAGAGTTTCAGTGGGGGGAAATAAATGGGATTAAATCTGGAGTATCTGAGAGAGTTAGAGCAAAGGAAGGGGTAGCAGTAATGTTAAATGATCAGTTATGGAAGGAGAAAGAAGAATATGAATGTGTAAATTCAAGAATTATGTGGATTAAAGTAAAGGTTGGATGCGAGAAGTGGGTCATAATAAGCGTGTATGCACCTGGAGAAGAGAGGAATGCAGAGGAGAGAGAGAGATTTTGGGAGATGTTAAGTGAATGTATAGGAGCCTTTGAACCAAGTGAGAGAGTAGTTGTGGTGGGGGACCTGAATGCTAAAGTAGGAGAAACTTTTAGAGAGGGTGTGGTAGGTAAGTTTGGGGTGCCAGGTGTAAATGATAATGGGAGCCCTTTGACTGAACTTTGTATAGAAAGGGGTTTAGTTATAGGTAATACATATTTTAAGAAAAAGAGGATAAATAAGTATACACGATATGATGTAGGGCGAAATGACAGTAGTTTGTTGGATTATGTATTGGTAGATAAAAGACTGTTGAGTAGACTTCAGGATGTACATGTTTATAGAGGGGCCACAGATATATCAGATCACTTTCTAGTTGTAGCTACACTGAGAGTAAAAGGTAGATGGGATACAAGGAGAATAGAAGCATCAGGGAAGAGAGAGGTGAAGGTTTATAATCTAAAAGAGGAGACAGTTAGGGTAAGATATAAACAGCTATTGGAGGATAGATGGGCTAATGAGAGCATAGGCAATGGGGTCGAAGAGGTATGGGGTAGGTTTAAAAATGTAGTGTTAGAGTGTTCAGCAGAAGTTTGTGGTTACAGGAAAGTGGGTGCAGGAGGGAAGAGGAGCGATTGGTGGAATGATGATGTAAAGAGAGTAGTAAGGGAGAAAAAGTTAGCATATGAGAAGTTTTTACAAAGTAGAAGTGATGCAAGGAGGGAAGAGTATATGGAGAAAAAGAGAGAGGTTAAGAGAGTGGTGAAACAATGTAAAAAGAGAGCAAATGAGAGAGTGGGTGAGATGTTATCAACAAATTTTGTTGAAAATAAGAAAAAGTTTTGGAGTGAGATTAACAAGTTAAGAAAGCCTAGAGAACAAATGGATTTGTCAGTTAAAAATTGGAGAGGAGAGTTATTAAATGGAGAGTTAGAGGTATTGGGAAGATGGAGGGAATATTTTGAGGAATTGTTAAATGTTGATGAAGATAGGGAAGCTGTGATTTCGTGTATAGGGCAAGGAGGAATAACATCTTGTAGGAGTGAGGAAGAGTCAGTTGTGAGTGTGGGGGAAGTTCGTGAGGCAGTAGGTAAAATGAAAGGGGGTAAGGCAGCCGGGATTGATGGGATAAAGATAGAAATGTTAAAAGCAGGTGGGGATATAGTTTTGGAGTGGTTGGTGCAATTATTTAATAAATGTATGGAAGAGGGTAAGGTACCTAGGGATTGGCAGAGAGCATGCATAGTTCCTTTGTATAAAGGCAAAGGGGATAAAAGAGAGTGCAAAAATTATAGGGGGATAAGTCTGTTGAGTGTACCTGGTAAAGTGTATGGTAGAGTTATAATTGAAAGAATTAAGAGTAAGACGGAGAATAGGATAGCAGATGAACAAGGAGGCTTTAGGAAAGGTAGGGGGTGTGTGGACCAGGTGTTTACAGTGAAACATAAGTGAACAGTATTTAGATAAGGCTAAAGAGGTCTTTGTGGCATTTATGGATTTGGAAAAGGCATATGACAGGGTGGAAAGGGGGGCAATGTGGCAGATGTTGCAAGTGTATGGTGTAGGAGGTAGGTTACTGAAAGCAGTGAAGAGTTTTTACGAGGATAGTGAGGCTCAAGTTAGAGTATGTAGGAAAGAGGGAAATTTTTTCCCAGTAAAAGTAGGCCTTAGACAAGGATGTGTGATGTCACCGTGGTTGTTTAATATATTTATAGATGGGGTTGTAAGAGAAGTAAATGCGAGGGTCTTGGCAAGAGGCGTGGAGTTAAAAGATAAAGAATCACACACAAAGTGGGAGTTGTCACAGCTGCTCTTTGCTGATGACACTGTGCTCTTGGGAGATTCTGAAGAGAAGCTGCAGAGATTGGTGGATGAATTTGGTAGGGTGTGCAAAAGAAGAAAATTAAAGGTGAATACAGGAAAGAGTAAGGTTATGAGGATAACAAAAAGATTAGGTGATGAAAGATTGAATATCAGATTGGAGGGAGAGAGTATGGAGGAGGTGAACGTATTCAGATACTTGGGAGTGGACGTGTCTGCCGATGGGTCTATGAAAGATGAGGTGAATCATAGAATTGATGAGGGAAAAAGAGTGAGTGGTGCACTTAGGAGTCTGTGGAGACAAAGAACTTTGTCCTTGGAGGCAAAGAGGGGAATGTATGAGAGTATAGTTTTACCAACGCTCTTATATGGGTGTGAAGCGTGGGTGATGAATGTTGCAGCGAGGAGAAGGCTGGAGGCAGTGGAGATGTCATGTCTGAGGGCAATGTGTGGTGTGAACATAATGCAGAGAATTCGTAGTTTGGAAGTTAGGAGGAGGTGCGGGATTACCAAAACTGTTGTCCAGAGGGCTGAGGAAGGGTTGTTGAGGTGGTTCGGACATGTAGAGAGAATGGAGCGAAACAGAATGACTTCAAGAGTGTATCAGTCTGTAGTGGAAGGAAGGCGGGGTAGGGGTCGGCCTAGGAAGGGTTGGAGGGAGGGGGTAAAGGAGGTTTTGTGTGCGAGGGGCTTGGACTTCCAGCAGGCATGCGTGAGCGTGTTTGATAGGAGTGAATGGAGACAAATGGTTTTTAATACTTGACGTGCTGTTGGAGTGTGAGCAAAGTAACATTTATGAAGGGATTCAGGGAAACCGGCAGGCCGGACTTGAGTCCTGGAGATGGGAAGTACAGTGCCTGCACTCTGAAGGAGGGGTGCTAATGTTGCAGTTTAAAAACTGTAGTGTAAAGCACCCTTCTGGCAAGACAGTGATGGAGTGAATGATGGTGAAAGTTTTTCTTTTTCGGGCCACCCTGCCTTGGTGGGAATCGGCCAGTGTGATGATAAAAAAAAAAAAAATGCTGCAAAGGTCACAAAAATGATAAGAGTTGATAATAAAAACTTTCAAAAGAAGAGAAATAATGTCAATGGTGAGTAATATTCAAATCACTTGTGCTCTCTCATTTAGAATACTGTTATGTGATGACAACTCTGTTCAAGGCAGGAGAGACAGATGGAGAAAGTAGATTGTTTACTGCCAGCAGAGACAATAAATCATTTAAATGACTGGTAACACCTGACAGTACTGGGTATGTACTGTCAGACCTGACATTACTGGGTATGTATGGTCACACCTGATAGTACTGGGTATGTACTATCAGACCTGACATTACTGGGTATGTATGGTCACACCTGATAGTACAGGGTGTGTAAAACAGATCAGTGAAAAGTAAGCTTTGATCCAAGACTCTTCGACCTGCTACCAGAAAATATTATGTAAAGTAAAAGGACACAAGTGCAACTAAGGTGACATTTTATTGTGGCAACGTTTCGCTCTCCAGAAGCTTTGTCAATCCGATGACAAAGCTCCTGGAGAGCAAAACGTTGCCACAATAAAATGTCACCTTAGTTGCACTTGTGTCCTTTTACTTTACATATTGTCGGTAATTCTACCAACATTATTACAGAAAATATTAGAAATACTGCTGAAACAAGTGTCGAAGTTTTCAAGAGGAAACTGGATTGTATTGGTAGAATTACCGACAATATGTTAAGTAAAAGGACACAAATGTGAAACAAAACGTTGCCACAATAAAATGTCACATTAGTTGCATTTGTGTCCTCTTACTTAACAGGGCTAGCAACAGCCTGGTTGAACAGCAATCAACAGAAAAGCCTTGGCCCAGCCCATGATAAGCTGCTAGAGTACAAAAATTTTTGAAACTGGTCACAGGTGTATTCCTAAATAATTTCCTGTTTTTCAGTCATTCCCTGAAATAGGATTTAATGGTAATTCTACTAAAAGTGGTCAAGGACAGACAAGGTTATCTGCCTGATGAACTCATTCCACTTCTAAATCGACAGGATGGGGCCACCATTACTAGTAGTCAAGAGAAGGCGGACCTCTTTGCCGAACACTTTGCTACCAAAATGCAAGTTCCTGATCCAGCAAGGGACCCTCCTTGGCTAGCTGCAAGAACTGTGTCAAAACTGTCAGTGGTGACAATAAGGCAGGAGGAGGTGCATTTCCTTCGTAAATTGCTTGACCAAGAAAAGGCTGTGGGCCCAGACAAGTTGAGCCCAAGATTGCCGAGATGTGCAGACCAGCTAGCAGTACCTCTAACTCGCATCTTTCAGCACTGCCTAGTACAGTGTAAATGGCCCTCTCTGTGGAAAGAGGCAAATGTAGTCCCTCTTCACAAAAAGAAGAGCACAGCAGAAATCAGCAACTACAGACCAGTGTCACTCCTGTCAATCACTGGTAAGATCCTTGAGACAATAATCTCAAGACAAATGACAGTGTGTTTTGACTAGCACTCACTACTTTGTGATCGTCAATATGGCTTCAGGAAAGGTTACTCTGCTGCTGATCTGTTGTTAAACCTCTCCACTAAGTGGCACCAGTTACTGGATGAATCCAAAGTCAGCTGTGTGGTAGCACTGGACATTGCTGGTGCTTTCGACTGGGTGTGGCACCAGGGCCTCTTAGCAAAACTTCAAGCACTGGGAATTGCAGGCTCTATGCTATGTCTCCTCAGTGATTACCTTCATGATAGATCTCTAAGGGTAGTTCTCAATGGAACGGAATCAGCAAGACATCCTATTGGGGTAAGTGTTCCACAAGGAAGAGTGCTGGGACCACTGTTATGGAACGTCTACTTCAACGACCTTCTTCATCTCATCCCAGAATCCCATGCATATGCAGACGACTGTACACTGACATTCACTTGTCCAAGAGAAGAAATGCCAGCTGCTCTAAGCTACATCAATCACCAGCTAAGAGCTATATCAGCTTGGGGAAATAGATGACAAGAAACATTTGCACCTGAGAAAACGCAAAGGATGATGATCTCTAGGCACCATGATGGTAATGCTGGTGCAGTAGTAAAGATGAATGGGAGGGTGTTGGCACCTGGAGAAGAAGTTGATATCCTTGGGGTGAAATCTGACTCCAAACTAACCATGAAGAACCATGTTGTAAATCTTGAAAACAAGGCAGCCAGGAAGCTTACAGCACTTCGCCGTATCTCGCATCTGCTTGACAGTAGGGGTTGCAAGATTCTGTACGAGGCACAAGTATGCTCACACCTTGAGTATGCTCCACTTTCTTGGTTTGCCTGCCTCCCCTCTCATCTGCGACTGCTTGACAGAGTAGAGAACAGAGAAAGACGTCTCATCTCTCGCCTGGACCCATCCTGGATAGATCTGGCATTTCAGCAGAGCCTTTGACACAGGAGGGATGTGGGTGGCCTTACTGTTATGTACAAGGCCAATATTGTCAAAGTACCACACTTGGATCCACTTCGAGGACAGCGTGAAACAAACTTTTATGCCACAAGACGGGCAGAAAGCAGCAACTTCACTCTGGCTGTACCCTTCTCCAGAACATCACTTCATCTGAGATCATATACACCTAGGATGACTCGAGTATGGAACACATTCGTACAGCATAATGATGTCAACGAGATAAAGTCAGCTGATCAAATGAAAATGCTGGCCCACAGATGGCTCCAACTTCATCCTGTTCCCTACTTGTATGTCTCATAACAATAAAAATGCTTTCAAATGAGCTGATGTAGGTAACAGCTCTTAGCTTGCCAATAAAGTTAGGAATCCTTAACCTGTAAATAGCTTGTCAATAAAGCTGGGATCCTTAACCTTGTCAAACCCTGTGTAAAAAAAAAAAAAGTGTCTATATAAAGTTATTTTATCAAGAACACTAGACATCATTTTATCTTCAATCACAAAAACCTGTCTTGTAACAAAAAATAAGTGTAAAATAAAAATTAATATCGAAGAAGGTGAAGTGAAAAAAAAGGATGGAAGAGGGAGGAAAAAAGAAGGAATAGGGGAGAAAAAGGAGGGAAGGAGAAAAAAGGATGGAAGAGGAAAAAAAGGATGGAAGAGGGGGAAAAGGATGGAAGAGGGGAAATAAGGATGGAAGAAGGGAAAAAAAGGATGGAAGAGGGGAAAAAAGGAGGGGGAAAGGAGGAAAGAGGGGGAGGAAGAGGAGGAAAGAGGGGGAGACAAAGGAGGGAAGAGAGAAAAGGAGAGAATAGAGAAAGAGGGAAGAGGGAAAAAAGAGGAGGGAAGAGGGGAAAAAGAGGAAAGAGGGAAAAAAGAGGAAAGATGGAAAGAAACTGGCCAGCAGAATGAAACACTACTGTACAATATACTGCATTCCACCACCATAAATAAAAACCTTGAGACTTGTAACAAGACGACCAGCAGTGCTCAGCAACAGAATTCAAGAAGCTTTATCAGAAAAGTTGGTCAAGTAAACACGCTGCAGCCAGTTATGATCCTCAACGCTGAAACTTGGTTCAACTTTCTTCGTATATACACTGTACTTCTCACTGTGTCTTCATTATCTACCAGAAATCCTTTCCCATTATAAAAATATCTTTATAAACAGATTTTAATGTTTCTCAACAACACACTGCTAAAAAGTCCTCAAAATGTGCAACTCGTCAGAATATTTTCAGACCAACTCTTCACCATTTTGGTCTGCTGGTCAGTACCTCAAACCATATAATTTGATCTCAAAAAACTGCAAAAATAAAAAAATAAAAAAAACTTTTACCAAAGCTTGATAATGATATATAACAGAGCATCTTCAGCTGAGACAATGATCCTGGGTGCAAATCTTAACACTGTACAGTAGTAGTTTTTTCTATTGGACATTTCATGCTATAATGAAACAATCAAGATTTTTCTGTAGTGTCACAATTAAATTTTTTTTTTTGTCATAATGTATTCCGGCTAACAGCTTTTAAGGCCTAGTTCCTAGGCCTTTATGTGTACTGTGTATCCATTGGCTCTTGCACTACCATACCTCTCAGTTTCAAGAATTTTCACACCATTTCCCAGATGCTGCATGACCTAGCTTTCTAGCACTTCCCTCCCACAAATATAATAATAATAAAAATAATAATGACAATACTGTAATAATAATAATAATAATAATAATAATAATAATAATAATAATAATAATAATAATAATAATAATAATAATAATAATAATAATAATAATAATAATAATAATAATAATAATAATAATAATAATAATAATAATAATAATAATAATAATAATAATAATAATAAACAACAACAACAACAACAACAACAACAACAACCTCTTCTGTATACATTACTAAATTTAAAGAGAGAACTTCCATTTTTCTTTTTAGGTCACCCTGTCTCGGTGGGATGCGGCAGGTTTGTTGGGGAAAAGAAAATAATAATACTGTAAAACAAACTTGGATAACAATAAGAGGAGACATGAGCCACTTTCCTACTTACTTGCTGAACAGCAATGGGTGATTCAGTGATGTCTAAAAGTTTGATGCCACCATCTTTGCGAGTGACTGTGGCACGCACCAGCGGCCGACTGACAGGGGTAGAGCCTAAACCAGATCCTCTTAGTCCAGAGCCTGGCAATCGGCTTGGGATACCCTTCAATGGTGCTGTTGGATGTAGGATAAACTATAAACTACCAACCACTTAAATCTGACAGTTAAAAGGCCTATAACAATACAGTAAAGATTTTTGTATACACAAAAAAATGTCACCATGGTTGTTTAACATATTTATAGATGGGGTTGTAAAAGAAGTGAATGCTAAGGTGTTAGGGAGAGGTGTGGGATTGAAAAATAGTGAATATGGTATGGAGTGGGAGTTGCAACTGCTGCTTTTTTGCCAATGGCATGGTTCTTTTGGGAGATTCGGAAGAGAAGCTGCAAAAGTTTGCAAATGAATTTGGAAGCGTATGTAAAAGGAGGAAATTTAAAGTAATCATAAGAAGACTTCTTAGCACCTGAAACAGTAACAACAAAGGTTCAGTTGTAAATTGAGAAAAAATGGAAATTCTCAAAAATTTTACAATGAAGAGATTACTGAATATGGGTCCCCATGAACATAGCTTAATTTTTGTAATAGGTAATTACTGTAAGCTCCAACTTTACATGATGGTTATGTTCCAGAAAAATGGAGCTCGAAAACACGACACGTGGAGTAAACAACTCATGGGAAAAATTGAGTTACATTCCATGACACCTCAAAAAAAGCCAAACAATTTTTTTTTTTTTACATTCTTAACTTATCAATATTAATAAAGTTTCTAAATTTACACTGTAAATTTTATTTCTTGCTGACCTACAAATGTGTGCAGAGGGTTTAATGTTGCTCTACTAGGCCTGGTTCAATGTAGTGAGGATTAGGAAATTAAATAAGTGTACAATTTTAAGTTCTCAATGGGTTCTTCAAGGCCAAATTTATATAATGCATCTTTGACCCTGCCTCAGTGGGATATGGCCGGTTTGATGAAAAAAAAAATTATCCACCCATAACAGTGAATGAGTAGGAAATGGCCAATGTGGAAAAAAAAAAATTGTTCATGTTCATTAAAAAAATGATGTACTTGTATGCAAAACCTAAATAAAAATTATTTACTAAATACACTTAAAGCCTCTGAAGGAGGCTTGTGTTTGACACAGTTACAGGAAGACCCCATTTACAGAGCTTCACTTTACAGTGCTTCACTAATACACCAGTTTCCAATTATACCCAATCTTCATTTAATCAGTCAACCTACAATAAATATATTCAAGATTCCATGATGTTGCAGTGTCTGACAGATAAATAAATGGTTTTCAAAACTAACAAGTTGAAGATTATGACACTTATGGAAATTATGGCAATTTATTATCACATCTGTCAGACACTGCAACATCACGGAATCTTGATACAAGGAATTCTTCAATACTTGTCCAACCTTTGGACAAAGACCTACTTACACTAGTGGATGGTTCCACTATGATACCACCTCCTGTTTCCACTCACCTGACTACAGTATATAAGCTAATTCTCCAGCCATATCCTGTACTTTCTACATGAGGGATGGACAAAACACACTGATTCCAGGTTGAGGGACTAATTTCCTCAAACTACTACTCTCCTTACACCTTTCTGCTTTGTATTGGACTGATGAAGCCACTGTGTGGCAAAATATTTCCTCAATACAGACTGCCATATTACGTTGCATCAATGTCTCAATTTTCAAATATATTCAACACTCACTGTAAGACAGGTAGGAAAATATTTTAAGGTAAGCAACATATGTACTACTTTTTTTTTTTATTAACAAATCGGCCATTTCCCACCAAGGCAGTGTGTCCCGAAAAAGAAAAGCTTTCATCACCATTTACTCCATCACTGTCTTGCCAGAGGCGTGTTTACACTACAGTTATAAAACTGCAACATTAACACGCCTCTTTCAGAGTGCAGGTACTGTACTTCCCATCTCCAAGACTCAAGTCCAGCCTGCCGGTTTCCCTGAATCCCTTTATAAATGTTACTATATATGCATTTTTTAGGCCTAGCTCTATTGCTCACTTAATATACGATAGTGTAAACATGTTAGCAGACTTTTATGTACATTTCAAAGTGGAAGAAAAAAAAAAGCTATGTTTTACTTTACAGCAGTAGCATGGAACCTAACCTGCTGTATAAACGAGGCCCTCCTGTACAGTGTATTCCTTCCATAGTAAATGGGCAGGTCATCTTGGAGAAGATATGTACTCTCAAAGTTGTGTATTGAGTGCCTCCACCACTAGCACCAAAAGCCTTATTAATCAGACCATCCACTGGGAGGCCTGGCTTGGGACCAAGCCACAAGTGTGTTGACCCTGAAATCAACTGCCTCATCTGCATCATACCATTCTTCATCCACTCTTGAATTAAGTAAAAGCTTTCTTACATCTCTATGACCCATCTGTCTTTTCAGCTTCCCCCTGTATTCCCTTCACCTGGTCCTCTTAATACAAATTGTCTATCCTTATCTGCTCTATCAATTCCCTTCAAGATTTTGCATGTCATGACCACATCTACCCTCATCCTTCTCTCCTCCGGGGTCATTAAGTAAAGTTCTTAAGCTCTCCTCATAGTGCATTCTTCTCAGTTCTGGTGCTAGCACAGTTGCTATCTTTTGGACCTTTTCAAGCTTCATTGATGGAAAGTTCTCAGGTATAATGAGAGTAAGGGAGTTACGATTTATATAACTGTCTATCTAAAACAATAAAGTAACCATTTATACTAACATATACATCTCATTAAATTCAATTACTTTAATACATCACTGACGTGCTGTTGGAGTGTAAGCAAGGTAACATTTATGAAGGGATTCAGGGAAACTGGCAGGCTGGATTTGATTCCTGGAGATGGGAAGTACAGTGCCAGCACTCTGAAGGAGGGGTGTTAATGTTGCAGTTTTATAACTGTAGTGTAAGCATGCCTCTGGCAAGACAGCATTGGAGTGAATGATGATGAAAGTTTTCCTTTTTCGGGCCACCCTGCCTTGGTGGGAAATGGCCGATGTGTTAATAAAAAAAATATCTAACAAAACCATGTTGAACAGTAAGCAATGTGCTGCAGACTTTCACAATAAACTAAAGATAACGAAACAAAATACTAACTGGTATCATTCATCTTGCGTGGCATGCCTCTTGAGCGCACCGGGACCGTAGGCAGCTGACTCTTCTTCACATTTGCCTGGGCGTCAGCTGAACGGTTAAGCAGCTCTGCCCGCAGAGCTGCAGCCTTTGGTTTTCTCTTAAGAGCAAAGTGTTTGGTGAGAGGTGCCTGAAATGTAAAATTTAACATAGTTATGATCTTGGCAATCATAACTATATGTCTCTCGAAGAATAAAATGTCACAATACTGTGGCTGGAACTTACAAATAGCCTATGCTTAGGAGAAGAAACCTATGAGGACATTTCAGTCCATATCCTGAAGTGCCATCAGGTCACGACCAACCTGAAAATGTTCCAGGATAAACTGAGGCATCGTACATTTACTCTCCTAAGACCAGTTTCTTTGTATCTCTCATTTTACATTTTGACATCACATATTTAACTATGGCCTTAATTTTATTCTCAAATTACAAGGATTAAAAATATATACCATACCAATACCATCTTTAGCTGCCTCATACATCACACAAAATACATACTTTTTACTCTGAGGTCCAAAACTACTACCATGAACTTTCTTCTATTAACCTTAAAAGCAAACATATACACCAATGTTTGAAAAACCATGATTAGTCCATCCATCTTCACTTAGCACTATGTAAAATAATGTGTGGAGAGAAGAAAAGGCATCTGTCACTTTATACAGAAGATCAGTTTCAGGCTCACAGCAACTGTACTAATGTCACTCATTTTATGCAGTGAAGAATTTCAGGCTCACATCTGTACTAAAGTCAATCAGGTCATCAACATCTACATATTAAGAGTCTTCAACATGATGCACAAATCATACTGATCTCATACAGTGAATTCACAAGTGAGCCCACAAAGTGGGGGAAGGGGATGCACCTATTTTATTGATGGATCATTCCATATCAACTGGATTGATCGTCCCTACCTGACCAATTTTGCTGAAACCTGACGAGAAGCTCCATGTAGGTTTCAAATGAAGATCTGTCGAGTTTTAGATCCATGTATGTTATACAATAGCTTCACCCCAAGGGGCCTTAATATAGGGGTAACCCTAAGTGATGTGGATGCTAAGTTTTGCTTGCTACTATGGGATAAACACAGTTACCATTCTGAAGAGTTGTGTTCTTGTTCAACTTTGCTGCCCAGTCAAAAACTGAAATGCTGAGACCCATAAATTTGGTGGACTCAATAATTCTGAAAGTACACAGCCAGGCCAGAGTATATCATCTGTTTACTGCCTCATTTGTGAGCTAACCATATTTGCTTAACCTCTGCTTCCCCCATTTGCATAATCAAGGTTAAAACAAAAGGAAACTGGAGACAGTGTCAATGATGTACCTACTGTAATTACACTGTGCATTGGTTTGGTCGTTATACACGAATTTTGTGATAAAAAAGCAAACACGCCTGAAGTGTAGGTCTGATGTGGTAATGTATATACCATCTGTTCCTCACACTGTTGGCATACCTAAACCAAGTGTGTACAGCAGTACTCTACTGTACCAGAATTTATGACTTACTGGTACAATATGGCAGACCATTTTGTTAAATACTGTATTATTAACTGTGGCAAACATAAATTTAGATATCATTACTTATGGTACGGTAACAGATTTAGTGAAATATGTACTGTAAAATCTTCAATCCCAAACAGCACCCTATGTCAACAACCACTGTACTACAGGTTATTTTAGGTAAAAACTTTTAGCACAAATTCATACAAAAGCATGAGTACTGTCAGTAGACATGATATGGTAACATTTGAGTGAAATCAGCCCAATGATTCAGTTAGAGTCAGAGCTTCTCACAGCAGCTCTGACCTGCCGCACAGGGCACAGGTGTGTTGAGGTCACAAAGAAAAAATATTAAAATATTGAGTAGTTTTAAAAATCAACCCAACAATAACATGGTGGTAAAGATAGCCTAAATATTTTTTTCAATATTTTGCTCATTGTTTGCATAGTTTTTGGGTGATATACACTCATAAAAAAAGAGGGGAGGGGAAGGGAACGTTTACTCTAAGAATATTTATTTAGTAAAAACCTTGCCTTTTGGCTGTTAACATTTGGTACATTGTTCTCCACAATTTCAAAGACTTGCCTTCAAGCAGAGAGCAAGTGAACTATAACAGTAGGACCTGGAATGCACCAACCTTCTCCAAATTTCCATCTTACAAGTAGAACAGAAGGTACAAAAAATTATCAGCTGACCTTAATCACGCATGAAGTACATGTACATGTACTACCACAGGGAAAGTAAAAAAAAAGGTGTTTAGTACCCTTTTACCTAAAAATGGCACAAGAACAGAGGGCAATGGACCACAAAGTGACTTAAGCTCAGCCTAATAACCCAAGAAGAGAGAAGAATCAGGGGAACATAATCACGCAGGACAGACTATTTAAAATGTGAGAAAACTAGGAAACACAGATGGCAGCTAAAAATGTTAATGAACCATAGAGATGTTAAGAAGTACAGTGGACCCTCAAACAACAGTATTAATTCATTTCAGAGAGCTTGCCATTAGTCGAATTTGCCGTTGGTCAAATTAATTTTCCCCCTAAGAAATAATGAAAATAGAATTAATCCATTCCTGACACTCCAAAGTATGAAAAAAAAATATTTTACATGAAATATACATTTCAATACACCAAAACGAATGGGACATGCAAAATAAACAATAATTAAATGCCACTTACCTTTATTGTGGAGTTGTTGATGAGTGATGTGCCAGCAGCAGGGGAGATTCAGGTTTTCTATTGTTTGGAAGGGGAATCCCCTTCCATAAAGACTTCAGGTACCAAGTCCTCTGGTGGGGTTACCTCCCTTCTTGGTTTTTTAATGCCATTAGGACCAGTTTGAGAGTCACTGGACCCCTGACGCACAAAATGTCTGTCCAGAGAGCTCTGTTTCTTACGTGCCCTTAACCCTTTGAGGATCGACAGGCCCTCTCAGAGACTTGTTCTCAGGGTCACCAAAATTTAAAAAAAATTATTTTTTCTTGTGAAAAGATAGAAAATCTTTTCCCGATCATAATGACACCAAAAGTATGAAATTTGATAGAAAACTTACGGAATTATGCTCTCACGAAGTTAGAGGTCTCGACGAAGTTTATGCATCGGCGATTTTGCCCACTTTGAGCCCTATTTTTGGCCAATTCCAGTGTACTAGTCGACAAAAATCATAACTATTTCGCTAGAACTCCATTTTTTCTACCGAATGAGTACAAGAAACCACCCATTTACCGATTTCAACTATCCAATAAAGTGGTCAGAATTTAGCAATTTTGCCAATTTCACACAAATTTTAAAAGATGCCAATTTCCAAATAGGGTTCAGAATAGACAAGAAAGACATTCCTGGCACTAAAATAACATTTCCTCTGTTCATTAGTCACATCCCCATGCCCCTCTTACATTTCTTTTGCTTTCCACTTTGAATTTTTATTCTCACAAAAAATAGAAGATTTACTGTTATGCAGACTACTGTATTAGTGTAGAAATGGTATAAATAATACCAGCGCACTTGTGAAAGAATATTAGATTCACCAGTTGACGTGTATTGGACGTGTGGCATGAATTGTTTACTTTTGAACTTTGGCAAAAATCGAACATTTCTGCTACTTTGAGCTCAATTTCAAGGTACTTTTCATTGTGAAATCAATCAAAATCATCTCAATTTCTGTAATATGTCTTCCATTCTATAAAATAAGACCAGGAAAACTAGAATACAACCATAAATACCATACGAAAATACAGTGCAAAGTCGCTGTTTTAAACCAAAAACACGGTCAAAGTTTTTTTTTCTCATTACGCACTGTGTGCTGCAGGATTTTTTTTATACTGTGCACACTGACCACATAAACCCATTCATTCATATGTAGGCCTACCAGCTTTCTCTTGCTAGATTTGAGGGCGCAAGAATTTGTGTGTACTAGTACGTCAAAAGCCCTGGCGTGTAAGCCGTACTAGTACGGCCAAAACCCCGAAAGGGTCAAGATTTCCCTAAAATGGGCCACAAGAGTATCATTGTACATGTTGCCAATGCGGCTTGCAACTTCTGTGACAGGATAAAATTCATCTATAAATGTTTGCACCTTTGTAAACACTGAACACATTTTCTTAATCCTTGACGAAGTCATCTTCCTCAGTCTCTCTTCATCCTGCTCTGAAGAACATTCCTGAGATGTGATCTGTTGCTGTTGCACCTGAAGCTCTTGCAAGTCTTCAGTGGTTAGTTCTTCCTCGTCATTCTGCACCAACTCTTCCACATCCTCACCACAAACCTCCAACCCCAAGGACTTCCCCAATGACAAAATAGCTTCCACTACTGACATAGCCTCCTGAGGGTTAGCCCCAAACCCTTCAAAATCCCACTCTTCTACACATTCTGGCCACAGTTTCCTCCAAGCAGAGTTCAAGGTCCTCTTAGTCACTCCCTCCCAAGCCTTACCTATAAGGTTTACACAACTGAGGATATTGAAGTGATCTTTCCAAAACTCTCTTAGGGTCAACTGAGTGTCTGAGGTCACTTCAAAGCACTTTTCAAACACTGCTTTTGTGTAGAGTTTTTTTTAAGTTTGAAATGACCTACTGGTCCATGGGCTGGAGGAGAGGAGTTGTATTAAAAACTTTACCTTAACGAAACCAAACTCCCCTGCAATTTCCTCTTGCAAGTTGTGAGGATGAGCAGGAGCATTGCCCATTACCATTACCTGAATGACAATTTCTTTTCCTGGAGGTATTTTGTCAGAGTGGGGCCAAACACAACATAAAACCAGTCCAAGAAAAATTCCCTAGTGACCCATGCCTTACTGTTTGATCTCCACAGCACACACAAATTATTTTTTATTTTTTTATTATCACACTGGCCGATTCCCACCAAGGCAGGGTGGCCCGAAAAAGAAAAACTTTCACCATCATTCACTCCATCACTGTCTTGCCAGAAGGGTGCTTTACACTACAGTTTTTAAACTGCAACATTAACACCCCTCCATCGGAGTGCAGGCACTGTACTTCCCATCTCCAGGACTCAAGTCCGGCCTGCCGGTTTCCCTGAAACCCTTCATAAATGTTACTTTGCTCACACTCCAACAGCACGTCAAGTATTAAAAACCATTTGTCTCCATTCACTCCTATCAAACACGCTCACGCATGCCTGCTGGAAGTCCAAGCCCCTCGCACACAAAACCTCCTTTACCCCCTCTCTCCAACCTTTCCTAGGCCGACCCCTACCCCGCCTTCCTTCCACTACAGACTGATACACTCTTGAAGTCATTCTGTTTCGCTCCATTCTCTCTACATGTCCGAACCACCTCAACAACCCTTCCTCAGCCCTCTGGACAACAGTTTTGGTAATCCCGCACCTCCTCCTAACTTCCAAACTACGAATTCTCTGCATTATATTCACACCACACATTGCTCTCAGACATGACATCTCCACTGCCTCCAGCCTTCTCCTCGCTGCAACATTCATCACCCATGCTTCACACCCATATAAGAGCGTTGGTAAAACTATACTCTCATACATTCCCCTCTTTGCCTCCAAGGACAAAGTTCTTTGTCTCCACAGACTCCTAAGTGCACCACTCACTCTTTTCCCCTCATCAATTCTATGATTCACCTCATCTTTCATAGACCCATCCGCTGACACGTCCACTCCCAAATATCTGAATACATTCACCTCCTCCATACTCTCTCCCTCCAATCTGATATCCAATCTTTCATCACCTAATCTTTTTGTTATCCTCATAACCTTACTCTTTCCTGTATTCACCTTTAATTTTCTTCTTTTGCACACCCTACCAAATTCATCCACCAATCTCTGCAACTTCTCTTCAGAATCTCCCAAGAGCACAGTGTCATCAGCAAAGAGCAGCTGTGACAACTCCCACTTTGTGTGTGATTCTTTATCTTTTAACTCCACGCCTCTTGCCAAGACCCTCGCATTTACTTCTCTTACAACCCCATCTATAAATATATTAAACAACCACGGTGACATCACACATCCTTGTCTAAGGCCTACTTTTACTGGGAAATAATTTCCCTCTTTCCTACATACTCTAACTTGAGCCTCACTATCCTCATAAAAACTCTTCACTGCTTTCAGTAACCTACCTCCTACACCATACACTTGCAACATCTGCCACATTGCCCCCCTATCCACCCTGTCATACGCCTTTTCCAAATCCATAAATGCCACAAAGACCTCTTTAGCCTTATCTAAATACTGTTCACTTATAAGTTTCACTGTAAACACCTGGTCCACACACCCCCTACCTTTCCTAAAGCCTCCTTGTTCATCTGCTATCCTATTCTCCGTCTTACTCTTAATTCTTTCAATAATAACTCTACCATACACTTTACCAGGTATACTCAGCAGACTTATCCCCCTATAATTTTTGCACTCTCTTTTATCCCCTTTGCCTTTATACAAAGGAACTATGCATGCTCTCTGCCAATCCCTAGGTACCTTACCCTCTTCCATACATTTATTAAATAATTGCACCAACCACTCCAAAACTATATCCCCACCTGCTTTTAACATTTCTATCTTTATCCCATCAATCCCGGCTGCCTTACCCCCTTTCATTTTACCTACTGCCTCACGAACTTCCCCCACACTCACAACTGGCTCTTCCTCACTCCTACAAGATGTTATTCCTCCTTGTCCTATACACGAAATCACAGCTTCCCTATCTTCATCAACATTTAACAATTCCTCAAAATATTCCCTCCATCTTCCCAATACCTCTAACTCTCCATTTAATAACTCTCCTCTCCTATTTTTAACTGACAAATCCATTTGTTCTCTAGGCTTTCTTAACTTGTTAATCTCACTCCAAAACTTTTTCTTATTTTCAACAAAATTTGTTGATAACATCTCACCCACTCTCTCATTTGCTCTCTTTTTACATTGCTTCACCACTCTCTTAACTTCTCTCTTTTTCTCCATATACTCTTCCCTCCTTGCATCACTTCTACTTTGTAAAAACTTCTCATATGCTAACTTTTTCTCCCTTACTACTCTCTTTACATCATCATTCCACCAATCGCTCCTCTTCCCTCCTGCACCCACTTTCCTGTAACCACAAACTTCTGCTGAACACTCTAACACTACATTTTTAAACCTACCCCATACCTCTTCGACCCCATTGCCTATGCTCTCATTAGCCCATCTATCCTCCAATAGCTGTTTATATCTTACCCTAACTGCCTCCTCTTTTAGTTTATAAACCTTCACCTCTCTCTTCCCTGATGCTTCTATTCTCCTTGTATCCCATCTACCTTTTACTCTCAGTGTAGCTACAACTAGAAAGTGATCTGATATATCTGTGGCCCCTCTATAAACATGTACATCCTGAAGTCTACTCAACAGTCTTTTATCTACCAATACATAATCCAACAAACTACTGTCATTTTGCCCTACATCATATCTTGTATACTTATTTATCCTCTTTTTCTTAAAATATGTATTACCTATAACTAAACCCCTTTCTATACAAAGTTCAAAGGGCTCCCATTATCATTTACACCTGGCACCCAAAACTTACCTACCACACCCTCTCTAAAAGTTTCTCCTACTTTAGCATTCAGGTCCCCTACCACAATTACTCTCTTACTTGGTTCAAAGGCTCCTATACATTCACTTAACATCTCCCAAAGTCTCTCTCTCCTCTACATTCCTCTCTTCTCCAGGTGCATACACGCTTATTATGACCCACTTTTCGCATCCAACCTTTAATCCACATAATTCTTGAATTTACACATTCATATTCTCTTTTCTCCTTCCATAACTGATCATTTAACATTACTGCTACCCCTTCCTTTGCTCTAACTCTCTCAGATACTCCAGATTTAATCCCATTTATTTCCCCCCACTAAAACTCCCCTACCCCCTTCAGCTTTGTTTCGCTTAGGGCCAGGACATCCAACTTCTTTTCATTCATAACATCAGCAATCGTCTGTTTCTTGTCATCCGCACTACATCCACGTACATTTAAGCATCCCAGTTTGATAATGTTTTTCTTCTTCTCTTTTTTAGTAAATGTCTACAGGAGAAGGGGTTACTAGCCCATTGCTCCCGGCATTTTAGTCGCCTCATACGACACGCATGGCTTACGGAGGAAAGATTCTTTTCCACTTCCCCATGGACAATAGAAGAAATAAAGAAGAACAAGAGCTATTTAGAAAAAGGAGAAAAACCTAGATGTATGTATATATATATGCATGTGCGTGTCTGTGAAGTGTGACCAAAGTGTAAGTAGGAGTAGCAAGATATCCCTGTTATCTAGCGTGTTTATGAGACAGAAAAAGAAACAGCACAAATTACCCTTGATGATATTGTTTTTCCTGGATACTCTGGGAGTCTCAGAGTGATACATCACCACTAGCATTACTACACAACATTAATGTCAGCCTGTCTTTCATAGGCTTATGTCCTGGGAGTGCCTTTTCCTCCTGAGTAATGTAGGTCCTGTTTGGCATTTTCTTCCAAAACAGGCCTGTTTCGTCACAACTAAACACTTGTTAAGGTTTTAAGTTTTCAGTCTCTATGTATTCCTTAAAGGCAGCCAGTCTGAACTGGCTGCCTCACCGTGCCTTACCACACTGTGTATGCCACTACAAATCTTAAATCTCTCAAACCAGCCTTTGCTGGCCTTAAATTCATCAGCAGCAGCACTATTTTCAGGCATTTTCTTAACGAGATCACCATGCAACTTCCTTGCCTTTTCACAATTTATAGACTGAGAAACACTATCTCCTGATAATTGTTTTTCATTTATCCATACCAATAACAGTCTCTCTACCTCTTCAATTATTTGCTGTCTCTGTTATGAAAAAGATACTTGAACCTTTCGCAACAACAGCTTCCTCGATTGCCTTTCTGTTCGCCAAGATAGTACTGATGGTTGAATGTGATTTGTTGTATTGCCTTTCCAACTCAGACATACGCACTCCACTCTCGTATTTTTCAATTATCTCTTTCTTAATTTCCATCGTAATTCTCACCCTTTTTAACACAGGCTTGGCACTAGAAGCTTTCCTGGGGCCCATGATGGCCTACTTAGCAGTTACAAGCACTAAAAACACCGGAATAATCCAAAATATATGGCAGGCACATGTGGAACCAACCACAACAGCTTGTAAACAATCTCACACCGAGTCTTGGAGTGGCTGGGTCCGCTCAGGCCGCGCTCCAGGCGTATGGACACGTTCCAGACGGATGTCGTTGGTAGAGTTTTTTGCCGTTGGTAGATTTTTTTTACGCCAAAAAGCGCCGTTAGACAAATTTGCCGTTACCTAATGCCGCTGTTAGTTGAGGGTCCACTGTACTTTGTCAGTCATGGGGTAGTAAGTGGAATATGCTAGGAATTTAAAATGAAAGGAAAGGAAGCTAGGGGTTACAGATGGTAGCTAAAATTGCAGATGAGACATACATCTGTATTCGATAAATCCAGTATTCGATGCATTTTATCGCAAAAATTTTGCCTCGGTATCTGATCGAAAACCTTGTATTCGATGCGATTCGTACGAGACGTGTCCACGTGTGGCCTGAACTGCCCCGTGTGTGCCAGTATTTACAAGCCAGCCAGTGTGCGCGCATCTAAGGATACATTCGGTACATTCCATATTATCACTGTTTTTGGTGCTAGTTTCTGCAAAATAAGTCACCATGGGCCCCAAGAAAACTTCTAGTGCCAACCCTTCGAGAAAAAAGGTGCTAATGACTATTGAAATGAAGAAAGAGATAATTGCAAAGTACGAAAGTGGAGTGCGTGTGTCGGAGCTGGTCAGGTTGTATAGTAAACCCCAATCAACCATCTCTACTACAGTGACCAGGAAAACGGCAATCAAGGAAGTTGTTCTTGCAAAAGGTGCAACTGTGATTACGAAACAGCGACCGCAAGTGTTAGAAAATGTTGAAAGGCTGTTATTGGTGTGGATAAACGAAAAACGGATAGCAGGAGATAGCATCTCTCAAGCAATCATTTGTGAAAAGGCTAGGCAGTTGCATGACGATTTGGTAAAGAAATTGCCTGCAACTAGTGTTGATGTGAGTGAATTTAAGGCCAGCAAAGGTTGGTTTGAAAGATTTAAGAATCGTAGTGGTATACATAGTGTGATTAGGCACGGTGAAGCTGCCAGTTCAGACCAAAAAGCGGCTGAAAAATATGTGAGGGAATTCAAGGATTACACAGACAGTGAAGAATTTAAACCTGAACAAGTGTTTAATTGTGATGAAACAGGCCTGTTTTGGAAGAAAATGCCAAGCAGGACCTACATTACTCAGGAGGAAAAGGCACTCCCAAGACATAAGCCTATGAAAGACAGGCTTACTCTTTTGATGTGTGACAATGCTAGTGGTGATTGTCAAGTGAAGCCTTTATTGGTGTATCACTCTGAAACTCCCAGAGTTTTCAGGAAAAACAATGTCCTCAAGGCTAATTTGTGTGTGCTGTGGAGGGCAAACAGTAAGGCATGGGTCACTAGGGACTTTTTCTATGACTGGTTACACCATGCATTTGCCCCCACTGTGAAAAATTACCTAATTGAAAAGAAATTAGACCTTAAGTGCCTCCTGGTATTAGACAATGCCCCTGGTCATCCTACAGACTTGGCAGAGCGACTTTCTGGGGACATGAGCTTCATTAAGGTCAAGTTTTTGCCTCCTAATACCACTCCTCCCCTGCAGCCCATGGACCAGCAGGTCATTTCCAACTTCAAGAAACTGTACACAAAAGCTATGTTTGAAAGGTGCTTTGTAGTGACCTCAGAAACTCAATTGACTCTAAGAGAGTTTTGGAGAGATCACTTTAGCATCCTCAATTGTGTAAACATTATAGATAAGGCTTGGGAGGGAGTGACTAAAAGGACCTTGAACTCTGCTTGGAAAAAACTGTGGCCAGAATGTGTAGACAAAAGGGATTTTGAAGGATTTGAAGCTAACCCTGAGAAGCCTATGCCAGTTGAGGAATCCATTGTGGCATGGGAGAAGTCCTTGGGGTTGGAGTTTAGTGGGGAGGATATGGAAGAGTTGGTGGAGGAGGACAATGAAGAACTAACCAGAACTAACTAGATCACCTTCAACAGCAAGAGGCCAGACCTGAGGAAACTGCTTCGAATGAGGGGATAGAGAAATTGAAGAAGTTGCCTACTTAAAAGATTAAGGAAATGTGTGCAATGTGGCTTAAAGTGCAAACCTTTTTTGATGACAATCACCCTAACACAGCTATTGCAAGCCATGCTGGTGACTATTACACTGACAATGTTGTGAAACACTTTAGGAATGTCATAAAGGAACGGGAGGTACAGGCCTCTATGGACAGATATGTTGTGCGACAGAAGTCCAGTGACTCTCAAGCTGGTCCTAGTGGCATTAAAAGAAGAAGTTAAGTAACCCCAGAAAAGGACTTGCTACCTCAAGTCCTAATGGAAGGAGATTCCCCTTCTAAACACTAACACCTCTCCTCTCCTCCCATCCCATCAATCACCACCAGATCTTCATTAAAGGTGAGTGTCAATTATTCTATTGTTATTGTTGTTACTGTAATTATTCTATTGCATTAAACTTAATATTTCATATGGTAAAAAAAATTTTTTTTCATACCTTTGGGTGTCTTGCATGGATTAATTTGATTTCCATTATTTCTTATGAGGAAAATTGATTCACTTTTCGATATTTTCGGTATTCGATGAGCTCTCAGGAATGGATTAATATCGAATACCGGGGGTCCACTGTACTTTTTCAGTCAAGGAAGGTAATCAGAAAATACTAGGAAAGAGGCAACAAACACTATGTGAAGTTTCAAGAATTGTTTATTTCACTATTTCCATCTTTAATAATCCTTTCCTCTTGATTTCTACCTTTTCATGATTCTACACTACTTTTTCATGTGTCTAAGGGCAATGTGTGGTGTAAATATTATGCAGAAAATTCGGAGTGTGGAAATTAGGAAAAGGTGTGGAGTTAATAAAAGTATTAGTCAGAGGGCAGAAGAGGGGTTGTTGAGGTGGTTTGGTCATTTAGAGAGAATGGATCAAAGTAGAATGACATGGAAAGCATATAAATCTATAGGGGAAGGAAGGCGGGGTAGGGGTCGTCCTCGAAAGGGTTGGAGAGAGGGGGTAAAGGAGGTTTTGTGGGCAAGGGGCTTGGACTTCCAGCAAGCGTACGTGAGCGTGTTAGATAGGAGTGAATGGAGACGAATGGTACTTGGGACCTGACGATCTGTTGGAGTGTGAGCAGGGTAATATTTAGTGAAGGGATTCAGGGAAACCGGTTATTTTCATATAGTCGGACTTGAGTCCTGGAAATGGGAAGTACAATGCCTGCACTTTAAAGGAGGGGTTTGGGATATTGGCAGTTTGGAGGGATATGTTGTGTATCTTTATATGTGTATGCTTCTAAACTGTTGTATTCTGAGCACCTCTGCAAAAACAGTGATAATGTGCGAGTGTGGTGAAAGTGTTGAATGATGATGAAAGTATTTTCTTTTTGGGGATTTTCTTTCTTTTTTGGGTCACCCTGCCTCGGTGGGAGACGGCCGACTTGTTGAAAAAAAAAAAAATGCTTATAAAAGGCAGTACTGATTCTTTTTACAATTCTGTTGTCTAATAACAATGGCAATAGCTCCAAGAATTCTTTGATAAATATTTCAAGGCTATTTTAATTATCTTTTAACACAGGAAAACAGCAAAAGTATCTAGGGAGTGCTAACCAGATATCAAATAGTAGAGAAAGATAAATCCAATCACTATAGTACATGTTTAATGAAAACTGCTGTCCTGGAACCGTGGTCACTCTAAATGTACACAAGGGTAGAAAAAACTTATGCTTATGGAATCAAAAGGCCTTTGTGTAAAAAAAAAGTGTTAAGGTGGAGTGAAGTTTGTTTGATGGTTGTGTGCCAGCATGGCGGAGATACTACAATTTCCATTTTTTATGTGCGACTTCTTGGTTTACTAGTTATAGCAAACAATGGTGACAGTAGAGTTTAGGTTCTGTGAAGATCATTCCTCTCAAGGAAGGTTCCTTGATGCTGGTGATCTAGGGAATTAGATCTGTGCTCCAGTTCCCTGAATTAAGCATGAATACCTTCCACATCCCCCACAGGTGCTGCATAATCCTAAGAGTTTAGTGCTTCCCCCTTGATTATAATACTAATAATAATATTGATGTGAAGATCATTTGCACTTTGGTCCAATCAAGTACTGTACACCACACAATGTGTTTCAGGAGTCTCCCTGCTGTATACATATTTGTGTTTGTTAGCACTAGTGGACAAAATCCTGCCTGTCTCTCCTACACATTACTTTTCACACTGACCACATATGATTGTGAAGTCACTGGTGGTATATGTAGGTTGTCATGTTGTGGATCATCAAGTTCTGTGATGGGTAAGGACACAAGGGCTACCACGTGGCTGTTGCTTGCATCTAATGTCAGTGCAGTCTCTTATTGCTCTAACAGTGACACAAAAGGCAGAAAATTATAGTATCATTGCCATATTAGAATTCATAATCAATGAGCTTAACCCTTTCAGGGTTGGTGCCGTACTAGTACGGCTTGCGAGCCAGGGTTGGTGCCGTACTAGTACGGCTTGCGAGCCAGGGTTGGTGCCGTACTAGTATGGCTTGCGAGCCAGGGTTGGTGCCGTACTAGTAAAAGTAAATTCTAGCGCCTTCAAATCTATTGAGAGAAAGCTGGTAGGCCTACATATGAAAGAATGGGTCTGCGTGGTCAGTATGTGCAGTATAAAAAAAAAATCCTGCAGCACACAGTGAATAATGAGAAAAAAAAAAAACTCCAACTGCGTTTTTGGTTTAAAACAGCAACTTTGCAGTGTATTTTCCTATGGTATTTATGGTTGTATTCTCGTTTTCTTCATTTTATTTGACAGAGCGGAAGATATATTACAGAAATAGATATAATTTTGACTGGTTTCATGATGACAAGTACCTTAAAATTGAGCTCAAAGTAGCAAAAATGTTCAATTTTTGCCAATGTTAAAGAGTAAACAAATCATGCCACGTGTCCAATACAAGTCAACTGGTGCGTCTAATATTCTTTCACAAGTGTGCTGATATTATTTATACCATTTTTACAATGATGCAGTTGTATACATAACAGTAAATCTTCTATTTTTTGTGAGAATAAAAATTCAAAACAGAAAGCAAAAGTAATGTAACAGGGCTGGAGACGTGACTAATGAAGAGATAAAATGTTATTTTAGAGCCAGGAATGTCTGTCTTGTTTATTCTGGACCCTATTTTGAAATTGGCATCTTTTGAAATTTGTGTGAAATTGGCCAAATAGCCAATTTGTGACCACTTTATTGGGTAAACATCAGTAAATGAGCAGTTTCTTGTACTCAATCGATAGAACAAATGGAGTTCTAATGAAACAGCTATGATTTTAGTAGACTGGAACATTGGAATTGGCTGAAAATAGGGCTCAAAGTGGGCGACATCGCCGATGCATAAATATCGTCGAGACTACTAACTTCATGAGAGCATAATTATGTAAGTTTCCATCAAATTTCATACTTTTGGTGTCATTACAATCGGAAAAAGATTCTCTATCATTTCATAAGAAATATCATTCTATTTTTTTTCAGAAAATTGTTCGACCCTGAGAATGAGTTTGGGAGAGGGCCTCTCGACTCTGAAAGGGTTAATATAACCTGACACAGCAGTCAGGTGATATGATGCTAAACCTCTCATACTTACCTTCACATACATTCCAAGTGATTAAATTTTTTCTTTTTCCAATAGACTTGTCAGTATTATATACCGTTATATCCATAGGCAACAAACTCTCATATCCACTTCAGGTTATAGTGTAAATTGAGTGCTACTGCAGAACAGTACATACCTGACCACCTGCAGCAGCCATAAATGCATTTCTGTTGAGGTAGTTGCACTCCATGGGCAATAATCCCAGCTCACTGTGCTTCTTGACTAATTTACGCAGCTCAGTGATCAAGTCATGGGTAATTCTCTGATTTTCTGGTGGCTCCCTACAAAAAATAATGGTTATTAACATGAGAGGTTAGAGAAATATGAGATAGAAACATTTATGAAGCCTCAAATTATCTTGGAACACTGGCACCGCTGCTACAATAGCTGCATGTACCTCACACTGGTACCGCTGCTACAATATCTGCATGTACCTTACACTGGCACCACTGCTACAATATTTGCATGTACCTCACACTGGCACCACTGCTACAATATTTGCATGTACCTCACACTGGCACCACTGCTACAATATCTGCATATACCTCACACTGGTACCACTGCTACAATATCTGCACTTTCCCATTCTAGGGCATGTGCAGGTATACTGTACAGTAGATACTCTAATATTATCATTTCTGATCAACCAAAATTCAGATCTTTACTTATTTTTTAGTTTTTTTTTTTTTTTCTAAATTCACATGGGTCAATCAGAGCAAGGAGTGGAAGAGGCTCCATTCTTCATGGTGGCTTGGTTTCTGACCACTGACCAGTCAGGCCAATGATAATCAGGTGTTACTTGAATGTTTAGGAATTCACAATCAAGTAACAGAAAATCTTTGAGGAAAACCCCACTGCTACAGTGAATATTGTAGAAGGCATAGAATTTAAGTTTTAAGAGTCCCAATGGTAAATTATGAAATGGGACCTTCGATTAAACTGTACTTCGAAAATCTTGGTAATAAACAATACATGTGTAAGAACAGCATTTGCTACTGCAGAATACAAATGATAATAAAGTGTGCAATGAAATCAGTTTTGTAAACTATGTTTGGGCAGAAAATAGGTTGAAGGGCAGATATCTAGACACCTTTTAAGAAAAACAACTTCTATCCCATAATTATTTAGCAGCAGCTAATTGGTATCAGCAGTTGAAAGAGAAGTGAATGAGTTCAGTAAGAGAATGATTAATGAGAAGTATGAGTAAATGGTGGATAAAAAAAAAAAAAAAAGTGGGTTACGGGAAGGTTAGGGTGGGTTGAGAGGCCTGGTTGTGGACTGGGCTGCAGGGGCGTTGATCCCCGGAATACTCTCCAGGTTGGGTAATAGAAAGTGATGATGAGGGCAAGTAGGGTATGTATGATATGTAATGCTAATGTTTGCAGCCAAATTATCATCAACATCATGGAAACACTAAACCTGTAGGCATTACATAGCACCTATGATGGGAGGGATGATGGAAGGCATTCAGGCTCAATTTGGGAAATTGGAGCACAGGTCCAATTCCCTAGATCAAGTGCCCCTCACCAGCATCAAGGAACCTCCCTTGAGGGGATCGTTTGCAGTCCAAGTTTGTGGTTATAGGAGGGTGGGTGCAGGAGGAGAGAAATGAGTGGTGGAATGATGAGGTATTATTACATTCCTGGGTAAAGCTAAACCCGTAGAGGTCAAACAGCACCTGAAGATATGGAAGGTATTTAGACTCGATTCAAGGAATTTTTCTCAAATACGTACCAACTTTTTTACCTTTGTTATCATTCCCCTCAAGGGAGGTTCCTTGATGCTGGTTAGGAGCTTTTCATCCAAGGAATTGGGCCTGTGCTCCAATTCCTCAAGAATGCCTCTTTTGATCAGCTAATTTTTAATGCTAATGTATTCTACACTGAGCAAGGTTTGAACTGTGTAAGCGCCAAGTTGCCAATCTTATTTGAAAAACTGGGTGATGTTCATGCAATAATTTGTGAGTGTATCTCCTAATTGGCTTCAAATTTTACAATGTTGGTGCATCTAATGCAAAAGAAGATTCAGATTTGTTTTGGACTGTTAGTGAAAATCTGGCAGATTTAATCAGCTTATAATAACTGGAATTACTAGTTTCAATGTGATACTCTGAGAATGCCTTTTCTGACTGGCTTCACATTTTCAACACTGGTGTTCCTTTTATACAGGAAGGTTCAGTTTGTTATTGGGCTTTGCAGGTGCCAACTTCCCAATTTTCTTCAAAACCAATTGGTGTTTACCATACTTACCCTTTTGGAGCGCCAAGGAATTAAGGGTATCAACACAATACTCGCTACAACTACTAAGCGACTGCATATAAAGCACCTGATGGTTGAACCAGATTAAAAAAATTTCAGACTACTTTTTTTTTCATTTTTGGGAATACATTAGTATAACTTAAACACCTTAAGAAACACACTTTCAATATACAGTAGGGCCCCACTCATACAGCAGGTTAGGTTCCAGGCTACCGCCTTAAAGCAGAACACCATTTTTTCCACTTATAAATGCATATAAATGCCAGACAAGTTTACACTAACTTGTATTAAGTTAGTAATAGAACTAAGCATTAAAAAACACAATAAAAAGTAAAAAACATACACAGTACATTCATTACTTACCTTAAAATATTTGTAGTCTTATTAATGTAGGGCGAGAGGTGAGTAGTACTTATTTGTAGGAAGTAAGGTGTAGGTAGCCTAGGCTCCCTGTCCCAAACTTAATATACGATATTTAAAGCAGCCCAGAGAGATAAAATACACACAGTATACTCATGATTTACCTTAACTTATGTGTAGTCTTAATGCAGAATGAGAGGTGATAGGCGAGTAGTATTTATTTGTATGAAGTCAGGTGTAGGTAGCCAGTAGATGTAGCTATGTAGTCCGCCTGGCTACATAGCTGCACCTACCTACATAGCTATACGATATTTAATGCAGCCCAGAGCCATATTATTACTATCGGCATACCTTGTTAACTGAGTTTAATCGTTTCTAACACCTACCTTTAGATGCCATCGTAAACGAAGGGAGAAGTAATGAATAATACATGCCGAGAATTGTAAACAAAAGCGGAGTGTTAAGGGGAGTGACTGGGCCAAATGCAGATTAATACGTTTTCTCTGGTGCTGGACCAGAGAAGACGTAATGTTTTCCCTCCGCCCAGCTACCACACCTCCATAGCATATACACATGGCATGTTTGTATGCTATGTAATGTGTTTCTTAGATCATTTTAATGTAAAATAAGTCATTTAATGTGCCCAAGAGTGATTATTATTATGTACTACATGTATTAGTATTTCTATGGCGTTAAGACTAAGGGGACACTTAGTGATTTTATTGTGTACCTGCACATCATCACAGTGTATATATAGGTACAGGTACACACAAGTATTATTATCAGAGTACAGATAAAATATGCAATAACTTTAAAACACTTGAAATTTTGGAAAGTTTCCAAACATAATAGAGAGATGTGCTCAAGGAGAATGTAAACAAACCAGGTGGGGTACAGTGGACCCCCGGTTCGTGATATTAATTTGTTCCTGAGAGCTCATCGTAAACCAAAAATATCAGAAAGCAAATCAATTTTCCCCATAAGAAATAATGGAAATCAAATTAATCCGTGCAAGACACCCAAAAGTATGAAAAAAAAATTTTACCACATGAAATATTAAGTTTAATGCACACAAACTGAAGAAGACATGCACAGTTTGTAGCACTCTACTAACAATAGAATACATGCACTTACCTTTAATGAAGATCTGGTGATGATTGATGGGATGGGAGGAGAGGAGAGTGTCAAAGTTGTTAATGTTTAGGAGGGGAATCCCCGTTCAATAGGACTTGAGGTAACAAGTCCTTTTCCGGGGTTACTTCCCTTCTTCTTTTAATGCCACTAGGACCAGCTTGAGAGTCACTGGCAGCCTCACCATGCCTAATCACACTATGTATGCCACTACGATTCTTAAATCTTTCAAACCAACCTTTGCTGGCCTTAAATTCACTCACATCACCACTAGTTGCAGGCAATTTCTTTACCAAATCATCATGCAACTGCCTAGCCTTTTCACAAATGATCGCTTGAGAGATGCTATCTCCTGCTATCTGTTTTTCATTTATCCACACCAATAACAGTCTCTCAACATCTTCTAACACTTGCGGTTGCTGTTCTGTAATCACAGTTGCACCTTTTGCAACAACAGCTTCCTTGATTGCCGTTTTCCTGGTCACTATAGTAGAGATGGTTGATTGGCGTTTTGTATACAACCTGGCCAGCTCCGACACATGCACTCCACTTTCGTACTTTGCAATTATCTCTTTCTTCATTTCAATAGTCATTAGCACCCTTTTTCTCGAAGGGTTGGCACTAGAAGCTTTCTTGGGGCCCATGGTGACTTATTTTGCAGAAACAAGCACCAAAAACACTGTGATAATATGGAATGTACCGAATATATCCTTAGATGCAAGCACACTGGCTGGCTTGTAAACACTGGCACACATGCGGACACGTCTCAGACGAATCGTATGCCGGGTTTTTTAACAGGAACCGAGGTAAATTTTTTGCGATATAATGCATCGCATACCGAATTTATCGGATACCGATAGCATCGTGAACCGGGGGTCCACTGTATTAGAGAGACAGTTAGCCATATAGCAAGTTTTGGCCATAATTTAAAATCACTGTATTAGTGGAAAACCGTAAGGTGAAACGCCGTAAAGCAGGGCCCTACTGTACAATGCACAAAGATTCCGTCATATAAATAGAAACATTCCATAAAATGAAAGTGACATGTGCAACACTTGACTGTCTTTACTAACAAAAAAGAAAGCTTTGCCTGCATAGCAGGCTTCTTTGGTTATGCCTGGAGGCTACTTGAATAGGGTTTCTGGGATCAACACCCCCCACAACCCAATCTGTGACCAGGTTAAATATATCACTTAACAAACCATACCACGGGTGTGGATAGCACCTGCAATCAGTCATAAAACTCCAGACCAACGTGTTAGCCACTGGGCCAGCTAGCTACAATAAGATTCTACCAATTAGGTACGTTTATATACCATAGGAAGGTCTGGAGTTTTATGACTATCTGATCACGGGTTATATCCCTGCCCATGGTATGGTTTGTTTGCATTCATGTCATTACGATTTCGTGGATCATATAACTGAAGACAACAGAAGGAATTTGAGGTGATCAACCCCTCAGCCTTGATAAGTGGGTCAGTTCCTCAGCCTAAGGTACTGAGGCTGACCACCACATGCACATGTCAAAGCCTGTCTTAGCACGAGCCAGTTCAGAAAGATAGCTAAAAGGTACCTAATGAATGAAGCTACAGAAAGAGAGAGTGATTTCTTGTATATTTAACAATCATGTACTTATTATTCTAAGTTAATCCTTTCTCTAATGTTGATGTAAATAACCCAGTTTATTTATTCCTATTCTATATCCTTTTATTGTTACTGATTTTCACACAGCTGAGTTACTTAGCTGTATTAACTTTTAAGGTTATAACCATTACTGATTCCTACTGTAACTTACTGCTTGGCTTTAGATAATAAGGTATTACAAGGACCCCAATGGAAAAAAGTCACTAAGTCTGACTTCTTTTTTAGGTTATCCTACGTAATTTACACGTTAAACTATGCATGATAAGTGTACTTATGTGTACTTGTACCTAAATAAACTCACTTCCCTATCAAGGCTGAGAGACTAATCACCACAAAATTATTACTACTGTCTCTAGCACTATATTAGCTTGTATTAAACTGAAGAAGCCTACTGTAATGATGACACATTACAGCAACAAAGATACCCATGTGTGGCACAGGTGTTTTATTCATCAGGTAGTTGGTATGGTATTTTGTATCATCAATAACATGAGTAGGGGAGTTAGCAGATGGGGAGATGGAGGTATTGGGTAGATGGCGGGAATATTTTGAGGAACTTTTAAATGTCGACGAAGAAAGGGAGGTAGTAATTTCTTGCATTGGCCATGGAGGTATACCATCTTTTAGGAGTGAGGAAGAGCAGGATGTGAGTGTTGGGGGAGGTGCGTGAGGCATTATGTAGAATGAAATTGGGTAAAGCAGCTGGAACTGACGGGATCATGACAGAAATGTTAAAAGCAGGGGGGAATATAGTGTTAGAGTGGTTCGTGAGGTAGGTACCTAGCGATTGGCAGAGAGCATGTATAGTTCCTTTATATAAAGGGAAGGTGGACAAAACAGATTATAAAAATTATAGTGGAACAAGTTTACTGAGTATACCAGGAAAAGTGTACGGCAGGGTTATTATTGAAAGAATTAGAGGTAAGACAGAATGTAGGATTGCGGATGAGGAAGGAGGTTTCAGAGTGGGTAGGGGATGTGTAGATCAAGTGTTTACATTGAAGCATATATGTGAACAGTATTTAGATAAAGGTAGGGAAGTTTTCATTGCATTCATGGATTTAGAAAAGGCATGTGACAGAGTGGATAGGGGAGCAATGTGGCAGATGTTGCAAGTATATGGAATAGGTGGCAAGTTACTAAATGCTGTAAAGAGCTTTTTTGAGGATAGTGAGGCTCAGGTTAGGGTGTGTACAAGAGGGAGACTACTTCCCGGTAAAAGTACGTCTTAGACAGGGATGTGTAATGTCACCATGGTTGTCTAATATATTTATAGATGGGGTTGTAAAAGAAGTAAATGCTAGGGTGTTGGGGAGAGGGGTGGGATTAAATTATGGGGAATCAAATACAAAATGAAAATTGACACAGTTACTTGTTGCTGATGATACTGTGTTTATGAGAGATTCTAAAGAAATATTGCAAAGGTTAGTGGTCAAGTTTGGGAGTGTGTGTAAAGGTAGAAAGTTGAAAGTGAACATAGAAAAGAGTAAGGTGATGAGGGTATCAAATGATTTAGATAAAGAAAAACTGGATATCAAATTGGAGAGGAGGAGTATGGAAAAAGTGAATGTTTTCAGATATTTGGGAGTTGATGTGTCAGCGGATGGATTTATGAAGGAGGAGGTTAATCAAAGAAGTGATAACAGAAAAAAGGTGAGTGGTGCATTGATGGTATATGTGGAGACAAAAAATGTTATACATGGAGGCAAAGAAGGGAATGTATGAAAGTATAGTGGTACCACCACTCTTATATGGGTGTGAAGCTTGGGTTATAAATGCTGCAGTGAGATGGTTGGAGGCAGTGGAGATGTCCTGTCTAAGGGCAATATGTGGTGTAAATATTATGCAGAAAACTCAGTGTGTGGAAATTAGAAGGTGTGGAGTTAATAAAAGTATTAGTCAGAGGGCTGAAGAGGGGTTGTTGAGGTGGTTTGGTTATTTAGAGAGAATGGATCAAAGTTGAATGACATGGAGAGCATATAAATCTGTAGGAGAAGGAAGGCGGGGTAGGGGTCTTCCTCGAAAAGGTTGGAGGGAGGGGGTAAAGGAGGTTTTGTGGGCAAGGGGCCTGGACTTCCAGTAAGTATGCGTGAGCGTGTTAGATAGGAGTGAATGGAGACGAATGGTATTTGGGACCTGACGAGCTGTTGGAGTGTGAACAGGGTAATATTTAGTGAAGGGATTCAGGGAAACCAGTTATTTTATATAGCCGGAATTGAGTCCTGGAAATGGGAAGGACACTGCCTGCACTTTAACCCGTAAATGGTCCAAACGTATATACACGTTTTTACCGCTAGTGCCCCAAACGTATATATACGTATTATGTATCCTACATTTAACATTGCCACGATAACCCTGAGTCACCTAGACATGTAAGAATGGGTGTGAGCACTCACTGTGCACCATATTAAAATAATTGGGGATGCCTGGGTACCATATGTTCTTTTTTCCTATTAAAAAACAACAATGTTTTTTTTCTCAAAAAAAGTTGGGGCAGTACGGTAGTGAACGTATATATACGTTTGGACCATGTACGGGTTAAAGGAGGGGACAGTTTGGAGGGACATGTGTATCTTTATACGTATATGCTTCTAAACTGTTGTATTCTGAGCACCTCTGCAAAAACAGTGATTGTGTGTGAGTGAGGTGAAAGTGTTGAATGATGAAAGTATTTTCTTTTTGGGGATTTTCTTTCTTTTTGGGTCACCCTGCCTAGGTGGGAGATGGCCAACTTGTTAAAAAAAAAAAATTCAAAATGCTTTTCATTGTCTAGAAATTTCTTCATTTAATTATAAACAAATCTGAAAAGTTAGAGAGATTATCTTAACACCTTAAGATACAACACAATAAAAACTGATAAAATTAACAAACAATGAAAAAACTGAACATTCTGAATACTGTGCTATACAATACTCTACCAAAACAGTCATCCTAGTTTTGAAGAAATACAAACCGGGAATAATAAACAAGTACCCCCAAAAGCATATACAGGAGTGCCCTCTGCTTTACAGCGCTTCACTTTACAGCATTTAGCTAATGCAGCTGTTTTCAATTATACCCATTCTTCATTTATTCAGACTTCCTACAATAAATATATTCACCACTCATATGCTAAGGATGAAAATATTTTAACGTAAGTAATGTGTGTACTGTATATGAATTTTTTATGCCTAGCTCTATTGCTCACTTAACGTGTTATAGTGCAAACACGTTATCAGGCTTTTACATGTATATGCATTTGAAAGTCAAAAAAACAATTATGTGTATCACTTCACAGCGGTAGCCCAGAACCAAACCTGATGTATAAGGGGGGCCTTCCTGTATCTATAGTGGTTTTCGGGGTATCTTAATTTTTAATTATTCTTTCATCCTCACGGTTTCCAAGCAATGATTTGAGAAGGCCACACCTGAGTGACTTCAAGTTTTCAGCATTACTGCACTATATTTAAAAGAAAAGTTCAGATTTCTATTAAACTGTGGAGGTGCCAATTAAGAAATTGTTGTATATAGAATTCTGAAATGTTAGAGAAAAGGGGCTGGTGTTACAAAACTGTGCATATTTTTTTGAGATTGTGTGCCTATCAAATCACATCTGGCAATAATTAAGGATTTCAATCCCACTGGAATTATATTTTGAAAATTCTAATTGTTTCAATCAATTCTGAAATACCTGGGATTATCCTCATCATTCATATGAAAATTGGAGAGACTACAATATTATTTACCTGTGATTTACCTGTGACCTATTTCGAGAGTTTTCCTATTCTCGCGACCTGGCCTTGGGCCATGCCTCCCTGCTGACTGCCTGGTCGACCAGACTGTTGCTGCAAGCAGCCCGCTGGCCCATATACGTATCTATCACAGCCGCGTACATCTGGCACACTGCTGAGGTAGTGATCCAGTTTCCTCTTGATAACTTCTACACTTGTTCCAGCATAAGTTTTTGATATCTGCTGATAACAGGTTGAATAGTCGCTGCCCACAGGTGTCGATACACTGTTCTCGTGTGGTTCTCACAGTTCCCCTGCATCGCATTGCATCTATTTTACACCCAAATCTCTCACGCCAGTACGTTGTTACAGTAGGCAAACATCCTGTGTGAGAATTTTAGTTAAAAAGAGCTAGCTCTTAGCCTCACCTTCTTCGAGGCAGGAAAAGAAAGGGTTTTTGATCCAGTGAATTGCCTTACCTTATAGGCTATTTTTCTTTGATCAGCAAGATAGGACAACTGAGCTGGAAAATGATATAGGGATATTCACTAGCACACTTTCATTACTGTCAAAAGTACAGGAGGGCCCCGCTTTACAGTGCTTCACTTTACAGTGTTTCGCTAATGCAGCGGTTTTCAATTATGTATTTATTCAGACTTCTTACAATAAATACATTCACCACTCACTATAAGCTATTGATGAAAATATACTAAGGAAGCAAAAGGCCTAGCTCTACTGCTCCATATATGATAGTGTAAACATGTTATCAGGCTTTTTGTAAGCATTTGAAATTGAAATAAGGTTATGATTCACTTTACAGTGATTTTCACATTACAACAGTAGTCCAGGGTCTAACCTGCTTTATAAGTGGGGCCCTCCTGTACACCCAATACTTCAAGACAGTGGAACACTGCTGAATCCTACTGCTCCTATGCTAAGTAGAACCTGCAGTGCTCACATTCCCCTTTAGTTCACCAGTTTCTACCTACCCATACCTAACCACTCATCCACCCCCACTCATGCAGAACACTCCAGCCCACATGCCCAAATGAATCTGAGTATCATTAATCCAAGTATACCACTCTAACCCACATACCCACTCTACTCCAACCCACATACCCATTCCACTCCAAATCATGTACCCACTCTGTACCATCCCATGTACCCACTCCACTCCAACCCATGCATACCAGTCCACTAATTCACACACACCACTCCAACTCCCCCACACACACATGCAAACTCATACCCCCCCCCTCGCTCTCTCTTTCTCACTCTACCTCTCATACTTTTACTCTTGCATTATCCTCCTCACTTTCTCTACCTCTTGCTCTCTCTATCTCTCTCTCTCTCTATATATCTCTCTCTCTCTATATATATATATATATATATCTATCTCTATATATATATATCTCTCTCTCTGTATATCTCTGTCTCTCTTTCTCTCTGTATATATATATATATATATATATATATATATATATATATATATATATATATATATATATATATAATGTTGGATTATGTATTGGTAGATAAAAGACTGTTGAGTAGACTTCAGGATGTACATGTTTATAGAGGGGCCACAGATATATCAGATCACTTTCTAGTTGTAGCTACACTGAGAGTAAAAGGTAGATGGGATACAAGGAGAATAGAAGCATCAGGGAAGAGAGAGGTGAAGGTTTATAAACTAAAAGAGGAGGCAGTTAGGGTAAGATATAAACAGCTATTGGAGGATAGATGGGCTAATGAGAGCATAGGCAATGGGGTCGAAGAGGTATGGGGTAGGTTTAAAAATGTAGTGTTAGAGTGTTCAGCAGAAGTTTGTGGTTACAGGAAAGTGGGTGCAGGAGGGAAGAGGAGCGATTGGTGGAATGATGATGTAAAGAGAGTAGTAAGGGAGAAAAAGTTAGCATATGAGAAGTTTTTACAAAGTAGAAGTGATGCAAGGAGGGAAGAGTATATGGAGAAAAAGAGAGAAGTTAAGAGAGTGGTGAAGCAATGTAAAAAGAGAGCAAATGAGAGAGTGGGTGAGATGTTATCAACAAATTTTGTTGAAAATAAGAAAAAGTTTTGGAGTGAGATTAACAAGTTAAGAAAGCCTAGAGAACAAATGGATTTGTCAGTTAAAAATAGGAGAGGAGAGTTATTAAATGGAGAGTTAGAGGTATTGGGAAGATGGAAGGAATATTTTGAGGAATTGTTAAATGTTGATGAAGATAGGGAAGCTGTGATTTCGTGTATAGGGCAAGGAGGAATAACATCTTGTAGGAGTGAGGAAGAGCCAGTTGTGAGTGTGGGGGAAGTTCGTGAGGCAGTAGGTAAAATGAAAGGGGGTAAGGCAGCCGGGATTGATGGGATAAAGATAGAAATGTTAAAAGCAGGTGGGGATATAGTTTTGGAGTGGTTGGTGCAATTATTTAATAAATGTATGGAAGAGGGTAAGGTACCTAGGGACTGGCAGAGAGCATGCATAGTTCCTTTGTATAAAGGCAAAGGGGATAAAAGAGAGTGCAAAAAATTATAGGGGGATAAGTCTGTTGAGTGTACCTGGTAAAGTGTATGGTAGAGTTATAATTGAAAGAATTAAGAGTAAGACGGAGAATAGGATAGCAGATGAACAAGGAGGCTTTAGGAAAGGTAGGGGGTGTGTGGACCAGGTGTTTACAGTGAAACATATAAGTGAACAGTATTTAGATAAGGCTAAAGAGGTCTTTGTGGCATTTATGGATTTGGAAAAGGCATATGACAGGGTGGATAGGGGGGCAATGTGGCAGATGTTGCAAGTGTATGGTGTAGGAGGTAGGTTACTGAAAGCAGTGAAGAGTTTTTACGAGGATAGTGAGGCTCAAGTTAGAGTATGTAGGAAAGAGGGAAATTTTTTCACAGTAAAAGTAGGCCTTAGACAAGGATGTGTGATGTCACCGTGGTTGTTTAATATATTTATAGATGGGGTTGTAAGAGAAGTAAATGCGAGGGTCTTGGCAAGAGGCGTGGAGTTAAAAGATAAAGAATCACACACAAAGTGGGAGTTGTCACAGCTGCTCTTTGCTGATGACACTGTGCTCTTGGGAGATTCTGAAGAGAAGTTGCAGAGATTGGTGGATGAATTTGGTAGGGTGTGCAAAAGAAGAAAATTAAAGGTGAATACAGGAAAGAGTAAGGTTATGAGGATAACAAAAAGATTAGGTGATGAAAGATTGAATATCAGATTGGAGGGAGAGAGTATGGAGGAGGTGAACGTATTCAGATATTTGGGAGTGGACGTGTCAGCGGATGGGTCTATGAAAGATGAGGTGAATCATAGAATTGATGAGGGAAAAAGAGTGAGTGGTGCACTTAGGAGTCTGTGGAGACAAAGAACTTTGTCCTTGGAGGCAAAGAGGGGAATGTATGAGAGTATAGTTTTACCAACGCTCTTATATGGGTGTGAAGCGTGGGTGATGAATGTTGCAGCGAGGAGAAGGCTGGAGGCAGTGGAGATGTCATGTCTGAGGGCAATGTGTGGTGTGAATATAATGCAGAGAATTCGTAGTTTGGAAGTTAGGAGGAGGTGCGGGATTACCAAAACTGTTGTCCAGAGGGCTGAGGAAGGGTTGTTGAGGTGGTTCGGACATGTAGAGAGAATGGAGCGAAACAGAATGACTTCAAGAGTGTATCAGTCTGTAGTGGAAGGAAGGCGGGGTAGGGGTCGGCCTAGGAAGGGTTGGAGGGAGGGGGTAAAGGAGGTTTTGTGTGCGAGGGGCTTGGACTTCCAGCAGGCATGCGTGAGCGTGTTTGATAGGAGTGAATGGAGACAAATGGTTTTTAATACTTGACGTGCTGTTGGAGTGTGAGCAAAGTAACATTTATGAAGGGATTCAGGGAAACCGGCAGGCCGGACTTGAGTCCTGGAGATGGGAAGTACAGTGCCTGCACTCTGAAGGAGGGGTGTTAATGTTGCAGTTTAAAAACTGTAGTGTAAAGCACCCTTCTGGCAAGACAGTGATGGAGTGAATGATGGTGAAAGTTTTTCTTTTTCGGGCCACCCTGCCTTGGTGGGAATCGGCCGGTGTGATAATAAAAAATAAAAAAAAAAATATATATATATATATATATATATATCTATATATATATCTCTATCTCTCTCTAAATATATATCTCTATATCTCTCTCTCTATATATACAGTGGTCCCTCGTTTTTCGTAATTAATCCGTTCCTGGAGGAGCTACTATAAACGAAATTTACGATTTGCGAATCAATTTTCCCCATAAGAAATAATGTAAATACAATTAATCCGTTCCTGACACCCAGAAGTATTAAAACAAAAAAATTTTTTACATGAAATATACATGTAGTACAAACAATACAATGGGAAATGATGAATGAAACATTAACAGCATAACACTTACCTTTATTGGAGATTCTTCTTAGTGTATGGGAGACTGGAGGAGGAGAGAGATTGGATTGTTTACAGTTTGGAAGGGGAATCCCCTTCCAGCAACACCTCAGGTACCAATTGCTTCTCTGGAGTTGCTTCTCTTCTCTGTTTCTTAATGCCACTAGGACCACCTTGAGAGTCACTCTAGTCCTGTCTCGCAAAGTAACTGTGGAGAGAGCTCTGTTTCTGGCGTCTCTTTAACACTTCCCTAAAATGGCCCAAGACTTTGTCACTGTACATATTTCTCACCTTCTTTACCACAGGCTTGGCACTAGGAGCTTTCTTTGGAGCCATGGTAGCTTATTTAGTACTTGCAAGCACTAAAATGAGTGGAATATTATGAAATATTTCGTAGGAGCACTTGAGGGGACCTTCACTCACTGGTAAACAATGCCAGACTGGCTGGGTAGGGAGGCCTCCCCGGCTCACACCGTGCGTACGCATCCCGGACGAACTACTATTCGCGAGTCAACCAATGAAAAGCGAGTCCATGTTTATACGAAAATACCCCTATGATTGGCGAAATTTACGATTGCCGAGAACTATGAAAAGCGAGGGACCACTGTATCTCTATATATATGTATCTCTATATATATATATATCTCTCTATATATATCTCTATATATATATCTCTCTCTATCTCTCTCTCTATATATCTCTCTATGTATCTCTCTCTCTATATATATCTCTATATATATCTCTATATATCTCTCTATATATCTCTCTATATATCTCTCTATATATCTCTCTATATATCTCTCTCTCTCTATATCTCTCTCTCTATATATATCTCTATATATCTCTCTCTATATATATCTCTCTCTATATATATATCTCTATATATCTCTCTCTATATATATATCTATATATATATATCTCTCTCTATATATATATCTATATATATATATATATATCTATATATATCTCTATATATCTCTCTATATATATATATATATCTCTATATATCTCTCTCTCTATATATATCTATATAAATCTCTCTCTATATATAAATCTCTATCTCTCTCTCTCTCGCTTATGAGAGGTGTTTACAAAGCAGAAGTGTTATAAGAAGAGCAGAGTATATGGAGAGTAAAAGAAAGGTGAAGAGAGTGGTGAGAGAGTGCAAAAGGAGAGCAGATGAAAGAGTGGGAGAGGCACTGTCAAGAAATTTTAATGAAAATAAGAAAAAATTTTGGAGTGAGTTAAACAAGTTAAGAAAGCCTAGGGAAAGTATGGATTTGTCCGTTAAAAACAGAGTAGGGGAGTTAGTAGATGGGGAGAGGGAGGTATTAGGTAGATGGCGAGAATATTTTGAGGAACTTTTAAATGTTGAGGAAGAAAGGGAGGCGGTAATTTCATGCACTGGCCAGGGAGGTATACCATCTTTTAGGGGTGAAGAAGAGCAGAATGTAAGTGTGGTGGAGGAACGTGAGGCATTACGTAGAATGAAAGGGGGTAAAGCAGCTGGAACTGATGGGATCATGACAGAAATGTTAAAAGCAGGGGGGGATATAGTGTTGGAGTGGTTGGTACTTTTGTTTAATAAATGTATGAAAGAGGGGAAGGTACCTAGGGATTGGCAGAGAGCATGTATAGTCCTTTCATATAAAGGGAAAGGGGACAAAAGAGATTGTAAAAATTATAGAGGAATAAGTTTAGTGAGTATACCAGGAAAAGTATACGGTAGGGTTATAAGTGAAAGAATTAGAGGTAAGACAGAATGTAGGATTGCAGATGAGCAGGGAGGCTTCAGAGTGGGTAGGGGATGTGTAGATCAAGTGTTTACATTGAAGCATATATGTGAACAGTATTTAGATAAAGGTTGGGAAGTTTTTATTGCATTTATGGATTTAGAAAAGGCATATGATAGAGTGGATAGAGGAGCAATGTGGCAGATGTTGCAAATATATGGAATAGGTGGTAAGTTACTAAATGCTGTAAAGAGCTTTTATGAGGATGGTGAGGCTCAGGTTAGGGTGTGTAGATGAGAGGGAGAATACTTCCCGGTAAAAGTAGATCTTAGACAGGGATGTGTAATGTCACCATGGTTGTTTAATATATTTATAGATGGGGTTGTAAAAGAAGTAAATGCTAGGGTGTTTGGGAGAGGGGTGGGATTAAATTATGGGGAATCAAATTCAAAATGGGAATTGACACAGTTACTTTTTGCTGATGATACTGTGCTTATGGGAGATTCTAAAGAAAAATTGCAAAGGTTAGTAGATGAGTTTGAGAATGTGTGTAAAGGTAGAAAGTTGAAAGTGAACATAGAAAAGAGTAAGGTGATGAGGGTATCAAATGATTTAGATAAAGAAAAATTGGATATCAAATTGGGGAGGAGGAGTATGGAAGAAGTGAATGTTTTCAGATACGTACTTGGGAGTTGACGTGTTGGCGGATGGATTTATGAAGGTTGAGGTTAATCATAGAATTGATGAGGGAAAAAAGGTGAGTGGTGCGTTGAGGTATATGTGGAGTCAAAAAACGTTATCTATGGAGGCAAAGAAGGGAATGTATGAAAGTATAGTAGTACCAACACTCTTATATGGATGTGAAGCTTGGGTGGTAAATGCAGCAGCGAGGAGACGGTTGGAGGCAGTGGAGATGTCCTGTCTAAGGGCAATGTGTGGTGTAAATATTATGCAGAAAATTCAGAGTGTGGAAATTAGGAGGTGTGGAGTTAATAAAAGCATTAGTCAGAGGGCAGAAGAGGAGTTGTTGAGGTGGTTTGGTCATTTAGAGAGAATGGATCAAAGTAGAATGACATGGAAAGCATATAAATCTATAGAGGAAGGAAGGAGGGGTAGGGGTCATCCTCGAAAGGGTTGGAAAGAGGGGGTAAAGGAGGTTTTGTGGGCGAGGGGCTTGGACTTCCAGCAAGCGTACGTGAGCGTGTTAGATAGGAGTGAATGGAGACGAATGACACTTGGGACCTGACGATCTGTTGGAGTGTGAGCAGGGTAATATTTAGTGAAGGGATTCAGGGAAACTGGTTATTTTCATATAGTCGGACTTGAGTCCTGGAAATGGGAAGTACAATGCCTGCACTTTAAAGGAGGGGTTTGGGATATTGGCAGTTTGGAGGGGTATGTTGTGTATCTTTAAACGTATATGCTTCTAAACTGTTGTATTCTGAGCACCTCTGCAAAAGCAGTGATAACGTGTGAGTGTGGTGAAAGTGTTGAATGATGATGAAAGTATTTTCTTTTTGGGGATTTTCTTTCTTTTTTGGGCCACCCTGCCTCGGTGGGAGGCTGCCGACTTGTTGAAAAAAAAAAAAAAATTATATATATATATATATATATATATATATATATATATATATATATATATATATATATATATATATCACACACACACACACAGAGCATTGCAAGTCAAGTCTGACCCAAAACTGGTGTATAGCCACATTAGGAGGAAGACAACAGTCAAAGACCAGGTGATCAGGCTGAGGAAAGAAGGTGCGCAACTCACAAGAAACAATCATGAGGTATGCGAGAAGCTCAACCTGAGATTTAAGGAAGTATTTACAGTAGAGACAGGAAGGGCTCTGGGAAGACAGCACAGAGGGTAACACCAACAGGGACTGTACCAAGAAGTGTTGGATGACATACAAACAACAGAGGTGGTGGTGCAGAAGCTGCTAAGTAACCTTGATAACTTAGCCCTTTCCTTGTTTCGGCCGTACTAGTACGGCTTACGTGCCAGTGTCCATGACATACTAGTACGCATAAATTCTAGTGCCTTCAAATCTCGCAGGAAAAGGCTGGTAGGCCTAGGTGTGAGAGAATAGGTGTGTGGGGTCGGTGTGCGTGGTAGAAAAAAATCTGGGACCCAGTGGCACATTGTGGGAACGCCATTTTAGTAGACGTTGTTTGCCATGCCTCGCAGTAAGAAACTCCTCACTCCTCAGCGAATTGGGACACTTTTGTTCCCCAGTGACAGTTCTAATACAGATGGAAGTGCCAGTGAAGATGAGTTTCAAGGTTTTGGTGAGGTTTTCACCGAAACTAATGACCATAATATCGGTAATAGTGAGGAAAACCCAGACGACCCTCAGCCTTCCACCTCTGCTGCTGGGCTGTCTTGTTCACGTTCAGTTGTACCAGAACGAAAGAGGAAACTCATATTTTCCCAAATCCTGGACTCAGATGTGAGCACTGGAGATGATAGTGATAGTGAATATGAACTACAAGCTCTTGAAACCAGTTCCAATAGTGATAGTGAAGTGGAATATTCTCCAGTGAAGCGTCAGTAAATACGACGATATATGCACTCTGGTAGTGTGCCATATGCTATTCCAAGGGGAAGGAGTACATCTCGGAGTACATCCTGTGGCTGTACAACAGGAACAGACAGTGAGAACGACGATGAAAGTGTTGCAATTGGGATGGAAAATGTGCATGGTGGTGGTAGTGGTGGTGCCAGTGGTGAGGCACCAGCAGTGGGCCATGCTGCCACCCATGCCATTGCCTCAGCTGATCTACAACAAAGGCCACCATCCCCCACCCACCCACCACACCAGCCTCCACAACCACAACCACCTGTCATTGTCCAGTACCCACCAGCAGACAGCACCTGGGATTGGCAGGAAGCTGTCAATTTTGTTCCAAATCCCCACCAGTTTGATGAAAGCCAAAGTGGAATACAGCCATGTTGTACACTGGGGAACAATGCCACTGAAGTGGAATGTTTCGAGTTATTCTTTGATGAACCCCTGATGGAAATTATTGTCAGGGAAAGCAACAGATACTACGAGTACACCATGTCAAACACAATACTTTCACCAAGCTCACAGCCATACAGGTGGAAGGAGACAACTGTGGTTGAGATGTATCTTTTCTTTGCCACAATAATGCTTATGCCACATGTGTATAAGCACAGTTTGAAATCATACTGGTCAACAGACCGCCTGATTGCAACCCCAGGTTTCAGTGATATAATGGGAGTGAATCGATTTGTGCTACTATTACATATGCTTCACTTCTCAGACAAAACCAGGCCTGACAGAAACGACAGGTTATATAAGATTAGGAATGTGTTTGTGTATCTGAAAGAGAAATTCAATATGTATTTTTATCTCTTCAAGAAGCTTGTAATTGACGAGTCTTTGATTCTGTTCAATGGAAGACTCTCTTTCAAGCAGTATATACCAAGCAAGAGGAAACACTTTGTTATAAAGTTGTTTGTGCTTTGTGATTGTTACAGTGGTCTTGTACTGGATATTATTGTGCACACTTGAAGTTATACATTGCAAAATACCAGGAAGTTATTGGGCATCTCTGGTGATGTGGTTAGAACAATGATAGAACCATACCTTGGTAAGGGGCATATACTATATACTGATAACTGGTACACAAGCCCCTCACTCAGTGATTTTTTTGCGAGTGAACATGACAGATGTGTGTGGCACAGTGCGTGCAAATCGTAAACATGTGCCCAGGTTTGACGCTGGCACTCGTAGAGGTGAGGTGCAGGCATTTGCTGCCAATGACATCATGGCATTTCGGTGGCATGACAAACGAGATGTCCCACTGTTGTCATCAGTTCACCCTAACGAAACGACAAACACTGGCAGGCAGCATAGAGAAAGCAATGAACCCATTCTAAAACCTGCAGCTGTGATTGATTACACCCTCAATATGCACTCAGTGGACAAATGTGACATGCAGATTGGGTTTGCTGATTGTGTTCGCAAGAGTTATAAGTGGTACATAAAACACTCTTTCCATCTTCTGGACATTTCCATGCTCAATGCTTATAATATGTATAAGATGAGGACCAGAAACAAACCATCATATGCCAAATTTTGTTTGTCTATCATCAGACAAATAGTATTCAAATACCAAGGAACAACACCTGCAATAGACCGCCCACTAAATTATCAACAACTACCTTCTCGTCTGAAGCATGGTGATCACTTCCTAATACAACTGCCTGCTACTGCTTTCAAGAAAAAGGCTCAGAAGAGGTGTTACGTCTGTGCACATACAAAAAACGTCCACAACAACGCAGAGACACTCGTTTTATGTGTGAGGAGTGTATAACACCACTGTGCATGACACCATGTTTCAAAGACTTCCACAGGTTGCAGAACTTCTAGAAACATTCCCTGTGACTGTATATGTGTATATAAAATATAGAAAAATAGTAATAAACAACATTTTTTATTGTTTGTGTGTGTAAACAACAATCATAAACAATATAAGGACAACAGTGTTTGTGGAGTTATTGTGTAATAGAGAAAAAATTATAAAATAGTGCTAATATTGGTCTCACAGGCCATAAAAGTTACTTGGAAAAAAAAATTAAAAAATAATAGAAAATAGTACCTAAAAACAAAAATAATACCAGGTGACGGCAGTCAGCGATAACATATACCGGGCATTTTGTGTCCACTTCAAGCCTCCATATCTCGGTACGTATTGATGGTAAAAAATTTTTGTTTACCCTATAATGTTTAGAAAAAAAAAACTATCTTTTCATAAGCAAAAATAATTTTTTTTTTTTTTTTTAAATTTGGGGGACCCTGAGAACAAGTCTCTGAGAGGGCCTGTGGACCCTGAAAGGGTTAAAAGCAATGGGACCGGACAACATCTCCCCGTGAGTCATTAGAGAAGGAGCAGAGACGCTGTGCATGCCACTAACCACAACCTTCAATACAGTGGACCCCCGGTTCGCGATACTAATCCGTTCCTGAGAGCTCATCGTAAACCAAAAATATTGGAAAGCGAATCAATTTTCCCCATAAGAAATAATGGAAATCAAATTAATCCGTGCAAGACACCCAAAAGTATGAAAAAAAAAAACTTTTACCACATGAAATATTAAGTTTAATGCAATAAAATAGTAATTACAATAACAATAAATAACAATAAATAACGAAAGAATAATTGACACTTACCTTTAATGAAGATCTGGTGATGGTTGATGGGATGGGAGGAGGGGAGTGTGTGGATGGTGTTAGCATTTAGAAGGGGAATCCCCCTCCATTAGGACTTGAGGTAGCAAGTCCTTTTCCGGGGTTACTTCCCTTCTTCTTTTAATGCCACTAGGACCAGCTTGAGAGTCGCTGGACTTCTGTCGCACAACATAACTGGCAGCCTCACCATGCCTAATCACACTATGTATGCCACTACGATTCTTAAATCTTTCAAACCAACCTTTGCTGGCCTTAAATTCACTCACATCACCACTAGTTGCAGGCAATTTTTTTACCAAATCGTCATGCAACTGCCTAGCCTTTTCACAAATGATTGCTTGAGAGATGCTATCTCCTGCTATCTGTTTTTCATTTATCCACACCAATAACAGTCTCTCAACATTTTCTAACACTTGCGGTCGCTGTTTCGTAATCACAGTTGCACCTTTTGCAAGAACAGCTTCCTTTATTGCCGTTTTCTTGCTCACTATAGTAGAGATGGTTGATTGGGGTTTACTATACAACCTGACCAGCTCCGACACACGCACTCCACTTTCGTACTTTGCAATTATCTCTTTCTTCATTTCAACAGTCATTAGCACCCTTGGTCTCGAAGGGTTGGCACTGGGAGCTTTCTTGGGGCCCATGGTGACTTATTTTGCAAAAACAGGCACCAAAAAACAGTGATAATATGGATAATATGGAATGTACCAAATGTATCCTTAGATGCGCGCACACTGGCTAGCTTGTAAACACTGGCACACACGGGGCAGTTCAGGCCACACATGGACACGTCTCGTACGAACCACATCGCATACCGGGTTTTGTATCAGGAAGCGAGGCAAATTTTCTGCGATATAATGCATCGGTTACCGGATTTATCGGATACCGATAGCATCGCGAACCGGGAGTCCACTGTACATCCCTTGAAACTGGGCAACTACCAGAGGTATGGAAGACAGCAAATGTAGTCCCCATTTTTAAGAAAGGAGACAGAAACGAGGCACTAAACTACAGACCAGTGTCTCTGACGTGTATAGTATGCAAAGTCACAGAGAAGATTATCAGGAGAGTGGTGGAGCACCTGGAACAGTAAAAGATTATAAACGACAACCAGCATGGATTCATGGAAGGCAAATCCTGTGTCACAAACCTTCTGGAGTTTTATGACAAGGTAACAGCAGTAAGACACAAGAGAGGGGTAGGTTGATTGCATTTTCCTGGACTGCAGGAAGGCCTTCGACACAGTTCCTCACAAGAGATTAGTGCAGAAGCTGGAGGATCAGGCGTGTATAACAGGAAAGGCACTGCAATGGATCAGAGAATACGTGACAGGGAGGCAACAACGAGTTATGGTACGTGATGAGGTATCACAGTGGGTGCCTGTGACGACCAGGGTCCCACAGGGGTCAGTCCTGGGACCAGTGCTATTTTTGATATATGTGAATGACATGATGGAAGGGATAGACTCTGAAGTGTCCCTGTTTGCAGATGATGTGAAGTTAATGAGAAGAATTAAATCAGATGAGGATCAGGCAGAACTACAAAGAGAACTGGAGAGGCTGGACACGTGGTCCAGCAACTGGCTTCTCGAATTCAACCCAGCCAAATGCAAAGTCATGAAGGTTGGGGAAGGGCAAAGAAGACCGCAGACAGAGTATACGCTAGGTGGACAAAGACTGCCAACCTCACTCAAGGAGAAAGATCTTGGGGTGACTATAACACCGAGCACGTCTCCAGAGGCACACACCAAACAGATAACTGCTGCAGCATATGGGCGCCTGGCAAACCTGAGAATAGAGTTCCGATACTTTAGTAAGGAATCGTTCAAGACATTGTACACTGTGTACGTCAGGCCCATACTGGAATATGCAGCACCAATTTGGAACCCACACCTAGTCAAGCACGTCAAGAAATGAACGAAAGTACAAAGGTTTGCAATAAGGCTAGTTCCTATAAAGAAAGGTTGAGGGAAATCGGACTGACGACACTGGAGGACAGGAGGGTCAGGGGAGACATGATAACGACACACAAAATACTGCATGGAATAGATAAAGTGGACAGAGACAGGATGTTCCAGAGAGGGGACACAGAAACAAGGGGTCACAATTGGAAGCTGAAGACGAGTCAGAGGGATGTAAGGAAGTGTATTTCTTCAGTCATAGAGTCATCAGGAAGTGGAATAGCCTAGCAAGTGATGTAATGGAGGCAGGAACCATACATAGCTTTAAGATGAGGTATGACAAAGCTAAGGGAGCAGAGAGAGGATCTAGTAGCGATCAGTGAAGAGCTGAGTCTAGACCCCTGCAACCACAATTAAGAGAGTACAATTAGGTGAGTACACATACACACACACACATGCATGCATGCATGCACACATACACTATAGCAACCTAGACACAACATTCCAACTGACAAATACTACTTCACATCACTCTCAAGAGCACCAAACCACATACACCACTCCCACCTCAACTTACATCCACCCCATATAAACTTTTGCTTCACCTCACAGCAAACAATAACATTAATAAGAACAAAAACAAAGAACAGGTAGTTAGGGGCAAATGAATTATGGCAAACTCGTCCACAGCTGGAAGGAAAGGAATGATGAAATAAACTGAAATGTTGATTAAGGGTTAATGAAATGAATGGGGGAAATAAATGGGACCAAGGGGAAGCTTGCCTTACAACAATGTACTCAAGCTGATCAATGTACTTATATTGGTAATTACACTTACATACTCACTGATCAATGTATTCATAGCAATCAATGTACTCACATTGATTAATGAATGCATACTTCAATGTAGCTGCAATGACCAATGAACTAATTCCCACCAGGACAGGGTGACCCAAATTAAGAGAGATTCACCATAGCAAACTTTTATTCTCCTTCACCCTCAAGCTGTCCATCACAAACTAGTACAGTATGTGACAGTGATCAGTGTTCATAACATTTTAGTATGCAACAGTCATCAGTTTCCATGATGTACTAGTGCACATAATAATTAAATGCCCTCAAATTTGCCAAGCTGCAAATTTTGGCCTAGACACGAGAATGACTGTGTAGTGGGTGTGTGTACCTTACAAAAAAAAAAAAAAAAAAAAAAAAAAAAAAAACTCAACAGTGCATATTTGGGAAGAGCTAACATCTGACTTTGCACTTTTGTTATAAAGTTAATCTGCGGCATTGCTTGAGATGGTTTTTGTGGTTGTATTGGCTATTTCGTGTGAGACCATAAACAGAACAGAACATGCTGGTGATGGTGGATTTTAGGCGATTTTCCTGGGGAAGGGTACAAGACCCACTACCCCTCCCCCGTGTTTTATGGGATTTTAATAGACCTGTTTCAATTTTTAGGATGGCCTAAACCATGTCCAAGCATTCTTGGTTATGGTTTATTAGTCACAAAAATAGGGAAAAATCTATTTTCAATAAAAAAAAATTCATAATGGAGTGCGCTATAAAGAAGAGGCCTGGGGACATTAGTGAACAGAGAAAAGGTCCCCTTTGTGGCTAGAATACCTGCAGTGTTTGTCCTGAGCTCTGTTTTAAACTGGAATTTGTTGAATATAGTGTAAAATTTGCCAAATGAACAATTTCCCATGGATAAATGGGTAGTTTCTTGCAATAAATGGATAGCATAAAGACAAACTAATAAAACAGTCAAGAAAAGGATGAAAATAGGCCTCAAAATGTGCAAAGTTGCTGTTACATAGAGTGCTTGCTTAATTCTGTATATCAAATTTGGAGTTTTTAGTGTCTTTCACTTCAGAAAAAGATTCGCTACCATTTTAGAAGATAAAATATTTTTTTATTTTTTTTTTTTCAAACCTGAAGACACAAAAATTGGGCTTTCAATTTGAGGGGTATGGACAGCGTAAGCATTCAACAGATTTTCTATACAGACAGAAAAATTACTCTACCAAAAACATACTGGCAATACAACATTACCTAAATGTAAATGCACAAGAACAACATGATAAATTTTAGAGGACCAAGAGAAAACATAATACAGCTTATGATAGGCTTGAGAGCCAGGCCTTACCGGATGTCCAGGTTGAGGTTGCCAGAGGACGGACATGTTCGCATGATCTCCGCCAACATGGCCACCCAGGGTTCACTGTCCACCACAGCCACTTCCAGGATCTCTTCCAGCTCTGACCGCCACTGCAATGGCAACACCCTGGTGCTAGTTCTTGGTTACACTTGTTAACTGCTGTATGTACCAACTGTTAATGCAGTATCTGAGCAAACTTTACTTTCCTCAGTTAATATCACAAGTCGATCTCTAATCTGTTGTAACAGAACTTAAACTCACTTTTCAATTTCAGTAAACTACTGGTACAATAAACTCTCCATATAACGACTTCAGAAATACGGAACAAAATCCACTGGGTGAATCAATTTGGAAACAATTGACAAATGCTGTTGGTTAACAAAATTGTCTGTTATTAATTCAACCAAAGCAAAATCTCTCCTCTATCCAGACATACTACCATTATCAATCATCTGCTTCCCCCTAACTTTCATTATATGGAAGATTTATTGTAATTACCTATGTGTAGCTACAAGAATAGAACTATGCTTATGGTGACCATCTTCACTATTTTTTATATCTTATAATTTTCTAAAATTTGTACCATGTAAGGCTATGACTGTCTCATGACTAGTACAATGAGAACAACACACTACTACCTGTGCTTAATTACTCACACAATACATACTTAGCACTTCATGAAAATATAAAAATTATATCAAGGAACATAGAAATAAAATTAGTCCTCATTAGGTGTTTTCCTCTCAGAGTCTAGCTAAGTCACAGACTTTTCAAATCATCAACATTAGCAAATTATCCAAGCAGTAGTTTGGTAGTTGTTACAAATATAACCACAAGTTACCCAACCGAATAAGTTAGGTTTAAGTCAAACTTATATTAGGTGTGTGTTCGCTGATAGAGTTGCTTAATTATGTTTGGGAAACTTCACCAGTATACCTGGAGAGGGTATTGGGGGTCAATGCCCCCAGAGCCCAGTCTGTGACCAGGCCTCGTTTACCAGTGGGAAAATATCGGAGACAACTTCTACCAACCAATGAGTTAGTAACATCAGTGATATCCCTTGCACTCCTTGGACCCAAACATATACGTATAAACTAACTTCAATTATGACACTGCACTTCAGAAACATCACTTCTAGTACCTGGAGTTTACCTGGAGAGAGTTTCGGGGGTCAACGCCCCCGCGGCCCGGTCTGTGACCAGGCCTCCTGGTGGATCAGCCCCTGATCAACCAGGCTGTTGCTGCTGGCTGCACGCAAACCAACGTACGAGCCACAGCCCGGCTGATCAGGAACCGACTTTAGGTGCTTGTCCAGTGCCAGCTTGAAGACTGCCAGGGGTCTGTTGGCAATCCCCCCCATGTGTGCTGGGAGGCAGTTGAACAGTCTCAGGCCCCTGACACCCACTGTATGGTCTCTTAACGTGCTAGTGACACCCCTGCTTTTCATTGGGGGGATGGTGCATCGTCTGCCAAGTCCCCTGCCTTCGCAGTGAGTGATTTTCGTGTGCAAGCTCGGTACCAGTCCCTCTAGGACCCTCCAGGCGCAATTATATTTTCCTGGTTTGAGGTCGTGGAAATAATGTGTTCTTTATTAACTAAAACTATTGCACACAACAGAAGCAGCAGCAGCAGTAAGGAACCCAAACAAAGTGCACAACCAAAACAAAGTCAATAAACACAACAAAGTGCACAACCAAAACAAAGTGCACAACTAAAAGTGCACAACCCAAACAAAGTGCACAACCAAAACAAAGTGCACAACCCAAACAATATGCACAACCCAAACAAAGTGCACAACCAAAACAATGTGCACAACCAAAACAAAGTGCATAACCAAAACAAAAACAAAGTTCATAACAAAAACAAGAGCACAACCAAAACTAAACGCACAACAAAAACTATGGGGACAATAAAAATGAAACAAAAACAGCATCAGAATAACAAGTATAAAAACAAGGCCCAACAACAAAGCAAAAGAAAAAGAACACAAAAAGAACTCAACAACAAAAAGAAAGATCACAGTAACTTACCAATGCCCAGACACTACAACAGTGTACAGTCAACTTAACAAAATGCCCAGACACTACAACAGTGTACAGTCAACTTAACAAAATGCCCAGGCACTACAACAGTGTACAGTCAACTTAACAAAATGCCCAGACACTACAACAGTGTACAGTCAACTTAACACAATGCCCAGGCACTACAACAGTGTACAGTCAACTTAACAAAATGCCCAGACACTACAACAGTGTACAGTCAACTTAACACAATGCCCAGGCACTACAACAGTGTACAGTCAACTTAACAAAATGCCCAGACACTACAACAGTGTACAGTCAACTTAACACCCAGGCACTACAACAGTGTACAGTCAACTTAACAAAATGCCCAGACACTACAACAGTGTACAGTCAACTTAACAAAATGCCCAGACACTACAACAGTGTACAGTCAACTTAACACAACTACAACAGTGTACAGTCAACTTAACAAAATGCCCAGGCACTACAACAGTGTACAGTCAACTTAACAAAATGCCCAGACACTACAACAGTGTACAGTCAACTTAACACAATGCCCAGGCACTACAACAGTGTACAGTCAACTTAACAAAATGCCCAGACACTACAACAGTGTACAGTCAACTTAACAAAATGCCCAGACACTACAACAGTGTACAGTCAACTTAACACAATGCCCAGGCACTACAACAGTGTACAGTCAACTTAACACAATGCCCAGACACTACAACAGTGTACAGTCAACTTAACACAATGCCCAGCCACTACAACAGTGTACAGTCAACTTAACACAATGCCCAGACACTACAACAGTGTACAGTCAACTTAACACAATGCCCAGACACTACAACAGTGTACAGTCAACTTAACACAATGCCCAGACACTACAACAGTGTACAGTCAACTTAACACAATGCCCAGACACTACAACAGTGTACAGTCAACTTAACACAATGCCCAGACACTACAACAGTGTACAGTCAACTTAACACAATGTCCAGACACTACAACAGTGTACAGTCAACTTAACACAATGTCCAGACACTACAACAGTGTACAGTCAACTTAACACAATGCCCAGGCACTAGAACAGTGTACAGTCAACTTAACACAATGCCCAGACACTACAACAGTGTACAGTCAACTTAACACAATGCCCAGACACTACAACAGTGTACAGTCAACTTAACAAAATGCCCAGGCACTACAACAGTGTACAGTCAACTTAACACAATGCCCAGACACTACAACAGTGTACAGTCAACTTAACACAATGCTCAGACACTACAACAGTGTACAGTCAACTTAACACAATGCCCAGACACTACAACAGTGTACAGTCAATTTAACCCAATGCCCAGACACTACAACAGTGTACAGTCAACTTAACCCAATGCCCAGACACTACAACAGTGTACAGTCAACTTAACCCAATGCCCAGACACTACAACAGTGTCCAGTCAACTTAACCCAATGCCCAGACACCTCAACAGTGTACAGTCAACTTAACACAATGCCCAGACACTACAACAGTGTACAGTCAACTTAACCCAATGCCCAGACACCTCAACAGTGTACAGTCAACTTAACACAATGCCCAGACACTACAACAGTGTACAGCCAACTTAACACAATGCCCAGACACTACAACAGTGTACAGTCAACTTAACAAAATGCCCAGGCACTACAACAGTGTACAGTCAACTTAACACAATGCCCAGACACTATAACAGTGTACAGTCAACTTAAAACAATGCCCAGACACTACAAGAGTGTACAGTCAACTTAACAATGCCCAGACACTACAACAGTGTACAGTCAACTTAACACAATGCCCAGACACTACAACAGTGTACAGTCAACTTAACACAATGTCCAGACACTACAACAGTGTACAGTCAACTTAACACAATCCCCAGGCACTACAGCAGTGTACAGTCAACTTAACAATGCCCAGACACTACAACAGTGTACAGTCAACTTAACACAATGTCCAGACACTACAACAGAGTACAGTCAACTTAACACAATGCCCAGACACTACAACAGTGTACAGTCAACTTAACACAATGCCCAGACACTAAAACAGTGTACAGTCAACTTAACACAATGCCCAGACACTACAACAGTGTACAGTCAACTTAACACAATGCCCAGACACTAAAACAGTGTACAGTCAACTTAACACAATGCCCAGACACTACAACAGTGTACAGTCAACTTAACACAATGCCCAGACACTACAACAGTGTCCAGTCAACTTAACACAATACCCAGACACTACAACAGTGTACAGTCAACTTAAAACAATGCCCAGCCACTACAACAGTGTACAGTCAACTTAACACAATGTGCAGGCACTACAACAGTGTACAGTCAACTTAACCCAATGCCCAGACACTACAACAGTGTACAGTCAATTTAACCCAATGCCCAGACACTACAACAGTGTACAGTCAATTTAACCCAATGCCCAGACACTACAACAGTGTACAGTCAATTTAACCCAATGCCCAGACACTACAACAGTGTACAGTCAACTTAACCCAATGCCCAGACACTACAACAGTGTACAGTCAACTTAACACAATGCCCAGACACTACAACAGTGTACAGTCAGCTTAAAACAATGCCCAGCCACTACAACAGTGTACAGTCAACTTAACACAATGTCCAGACACTACAACAGTGTACAGTCAACTTAACACAATGCCCAGACACTACAAAAGTGTACAGTCAACTTAACACAATGCCCAGACACTACAACAGTGTACAGTCAATTTAACCCAATGCCCAGACACTACAACAGTGTACAATCAACTTAACCCAATGTCCAGACACTACAACAGTGTACAGTCAACTTAACCCAATGCCCAGACACCTCAACAGTGTACAGTCAACTTAACACAATGCCCAGACACTACAACAGTGTACAGTCAACTTAACCCAATGCCCAGACACCTCAACAGTGTACAGTCAACTTAACACAATGCCCAGACACTACAACAGTGTACAGCCAACTTAACACAATGCCCAGACACTACAACAGTGTACAGTCAACTTAACACAATGCCCAGACACTACAACAGTGTACAGTCAACTTAACACAATGTCCAGACACTACAACAGTGTACAGTCAACTTAACACAATGCCCAGGCACTACAGCAGTGTACAGTCAACTTAAGACAATGCCCAGACACTACAACAGTGTACAGTCAACTTAACAAAATGCCCAGGCACTACAACAGTGTACAGTCAACTTAACACAATGCCCAGACACTATAACAGTGTACAGTCAACTTAACACAATGCCCAGACACTACAACAGTGTACAGTCAACTTAACACAATGCCCAGACACTACAACAGTGTCCAGTCAACTTAACACAATGCCCAGCCACTACAACAGTGTACAGTCAACTTAACACAATGTCCAGGCACTACAACAGTGTACAGTCAACTTAACACAATGCCCAGACACTACAACAGTGTACAGTCAACTTAACCCAATGCCCAGACACTACAACAGTGTACAGTCAATTTAACCCAATGCCCAGACACTACAACAGTGTACAGTCAACTTAACACAATGCCCAGACACTACAACAGTGTACAGTCAACTTAACCCAATGCCCAGACACTACAACAGTGTACAGTCAACTTAACCCAATGCCCAGACACCTCAACAGTGTACAGTCAACTTAACCCAATGCCCAGACACTACAACAGTGTACAGTCAACTTAACACAATGTCCAGACACTACAACAGTGTACAGTCAACTTAACACAATGTCCAGACACTACAACAGTGTACAGTCAACTTAACACAATGCCCAGACACTACAACAGTGTACAGTCAACTTAACCCAATGCCCAGACACTACAACAGTGTACAGTCAACTTAACCCAATGCCCAGACACCTCAACAGTGTACAGTCAACTTAACCCAATGCCCAGACACTACAACAGTGTACAGTCAACTTAACACAATGTCCAGACACTACAACAGTGTACAGTCAACTTAACACAATGTCCAGACACTACAACAGTGTACAGTCAACTTAACACAATGTCCAGACACTACAACAGTGTACAGTCAACTTAACACAATGTCCAGACACTACAACAGTGTACAGTCAACTTAACACAATGTCCAGACACTACAACAGTGTACAGTCAACTTAACACAATGCCCAGACACTACAACAGTGTACAGTCAACTTAACACAAAACCAACAACAGCACAAAATCAACAACAGAACACAAAATCAACAACAGAACACAAAATCAACAACAGAACACAAAATCAACAACAGAACACAAAATCAACAGTGCACAAAAACAAAAAATACAAAACCAACAACACACAGGAACACAAAACACAAAACCAACAATACAAAACCAACAACACACAGGAACACAAAACCAACAGAACACAAGAACACCACAAAACCAACAACAGAACACAACACCACAAAACCAACAACAGAGCAGAAGAACACAAAACCTACAACAACACAAAACAACACACAGGAACACAAAACCAACAACAATACAAAACAACACACAGGAACACAAAACCAACAGAACACAAGAACACCACAAAACCAACAACAGAACACAAGAACACAAAACCAACAGCAATACAAAACACACAGGAACACAAAACCAACAGAACACAAGAACAGCATAAAACCAACAGAACACAAGATCAACACAAAACTAACACAGGAACACAAGAACACTACAAAACTAATACAGGAACACAAGAACATCACAAAATCAACAACAAAACACAAGAACAACACAAAACCAACAACAAAAAAACACAACAAAACCAATACCAGAACACAACACCACCACAAAACCAACAACAAAACACAAGAACAACACAAAACCAACAGAACACAAGAACACAACAAAACCAATACCAGAATACAAGAATACCACAAAATCAACAACAGAACACTACAAAACCAACATCAAAGCATGAGAACAACACAAAACCAACACCAGAACACAAGAGAAACACAAAACCAACACCAGAACAACACTAAACCGACACCAGAACACAAAAACAAAACCAACACCAGAACACAAGAACAAACCCAACACCAGAACACAAAAGCAACAGAACACAAGACCACCACAAAACCAACAACACACAAGAACACCACAAAACCAACACAAAAGAACACAAAACCAACAACAAAACAATACAAAACCAACAGAACACAAGAACAGGAAACCAACAGGACACAAAACCAACAACAGAACACAACACAAAACCACCAACAGAACACAAAACCAACAACAGAACACAACACAAAACCACCAACAGAACACAAGAACACAAAACCAACAACAGAACACAAGAACACAAAACCAAGAGAACACAAGAGCACAAAACCAACCACAGAACACAAAACGAACAGAACACAAGAACACAAAACCAACAAAAGAACACAAGAATACAAAAACTAACAATGGAACACAAGAAAACAAAACCAAGAGAATGCAAGAAGACAAATCCAACAACAGAACAGAACACAAAACCAACAACAACATACAAGAACACAAAACCAACAACACACTAGAACACAAAACCAACAACAACACATTAGAACACAAAACCAACAACAACACACTAGAACACAAAACCAACAACACACTAGAACACAAAACCAACAACAACACACTAGAACACAAAACCAACAACACACTAGAACACAAAACCAACAACAACACACTAGAACACAAAACCAACAACAACACACTAGAACACAAAACCAACAACAACACACTAGAACACAAAACCAACAACACACTAGAACACAAAACCAACAACAACACACTAGAACACAAAACCAACAACACACTAGAACACAAAACCAACAACAACACACTAGAACACAAAACCAACAACAACACACTAGAACACAAAACCAACAACACACTAGAACACAAAACCAACAACAACACACTAGAACACAAAACCAACAACAACACACTAGAACACAAAACCAACAACACACTAGAACACAAAACCAACAACAACACACTAGAACACAAAACCAACAACAACACACCAGAACACAAAACCAACAACACACCAGAACACAAAACCAACAACACACCAGAACACAAAACCAACAACACACTAGAACACAAAACCAACAACACACCAGAACACAAAACCAACAACACACCAGAACACAAAACCAACAACACACCAGAACACAAAACCAACAACACACCAGAACACAAAACCAACAACAACACACACGACCACAAGAACAAACAAGCAGAAAACAACATAAGAACAACAAACAATTCACTGCGTACTAATAGCTAGAAATGTGCTATGTGCGGGTTATTTGCGTACGTGTGTATAGTAAAAGGTCTATCCCACAACTAGTTTATAGATCTAACCCACAACTAACAGTTTTTAGATCTACAGCATCCCACAACTAGTTTATATTATTATTATAATCAAGGGGGAAGCGCTAAACCCGGAGGATTATACAGCGCCTGGGGGGGGGATGTGGAAGGCATTCAGGCTTAATTCGGGGAACTGGAGCACAGATCCAATTCCCTAAATCAAGAGCCCCTCACCAACATCAAGGAGCCTTCCTTGAGGGGAACTAGTTTATAAATCTACAGCATCCCACAACTAGTTTATAAATCTACAGCATCCCACAACTAGTCTATAGATCTATCCCACAACTAGTCTATAGATCTATCCCACAACTAGTTTATAGATCCCACAACTGGTTTATCGAGCTATCCCACAACTAGTTTATAGATCTATCCCACAACTAGTTTATAGATCTATCCCACAACTAGTTTATAGATCTATCCCACAACTAGTTTATAGATCTATCCCACAACTAGTTTATAGATCTATCCCACAACTAGTTTATAGATCTATCCCACAACTAGTTTATAGATCTATCCCACAACTAGTTTATAGATCTATCCCACAACTAGTACATTAACAAGCACCTCCAATGGCAATAACAAGGACCTCCAATGGCAATAACAAGGACCTCCAATGGCAATAACAAGGACCTCCAATGGCAATAACAAGGACCACAATGGCAATAACAAGGACCTCCAATGGCAATAACAAGGACCTCCAATGGCAATAACAAGGACCTCCAATGGCAATAACAAGGACCACAATGGCAATAACAAGGACCTCCAATGGCAATAACAAGGACCACAATGGCAATAACAAGGATCTCCAATGGCAATAACAAGGACCACAATGGCAATAACAAGGACCACAATGGTAATAACAAGGACCCCAATGGCAATAACAAGGACCTCCAATGGCAATAACAATGACCACAATGGCAATAACAAGGATCTCCAATGGCAATAACAAGGATCTCCAATGGCAATAACAAGGACCCCAATGGCAATAACAAGGACCCCAATGGCAATAACAAGGACCTCCAATGGCAATAACAAGGACCACAATGACAATAACAAGGACCTCCAATGGCAATAACAAGGACCACAATGGCAATAACAAGGACCACAATGGCAATAACAAGGACCACAATGGCAATAACAAGGACCACCAATGGCAATAACAAGGACCACAATGGCAATAACAAGGACCACCATGGCAATAACGAGGACCTCAATGGCAATAAGGACGTCAATGGCAATAACAAGGACCTCCAATGGCAATAACAAGGACCACAATGGCAATAACAAGGACCACAATGGTAATAACAAGGACCCCAATGGCAATAACAGGGACCTTCAATGGCAATAACAAGGACCACAATGGCAATAACAAGGACAACAATGACAATAACAAGGATCTCCAATGGCAATAACAAGGACCACAATGGCAATAACAAGGACCACAATGGCAATAACAAGGATCACAATGGCAATAACAAGGACCACAATGGTAATAACAAGGACCCCAATGGCAATAACAAGGACCTCCAATGGCAATAACAAGGACCACAATGGCAATAACAAGGACCACAATGGCAATAACAAGGACCTCCAATGGCAATAACAAGGACCACAATGACAATAACAAGGATCTCCAATGGCAATAACAAGGACCTCCAATGGCAATAACAAGGACCACAATGGCAATAACAAGGACCTCCAACGGCAATAACAAGGACCACAATGGCAATAACAAGGACCACAATGGCAATAACAAGGACCTCCAATGGCAATAACAAGAACCACAATGGCAATAACAAGGACCTCAATGGCAATAACAAGGACCTCAATGGCAATAACAAAGACCACAATGGCAATAACAGGGACCTCAATGGCAATAACAAGGACCACAATGGCAATAACAAGGACCTCAATGGCAATAACAAGGACCACAATGGCAATAACAAGGACCACAATGGCAATAACAAGGACCTCAATGGCAATAACAAGGACCACAATGACAATAACAAGGACCACAATGGCAATAACAAGGACCACAATGGCAATAACAAGGACCTCAATGGCAATAAGGACCTTAATGGCAATAACAAGGACCTCAATGGCAATAAGGACCTTAATGGCAATAACAAGGACCTCCAATGGCAATAACAAGGACAACAACGGCAATAACAAGGACCACAATGGCAATAACAAGGACCATAATGGCAATAATTCAGTATGGCTGACTTTTTGTGTTATCCTGGGTAATTTACACTAAGTATGATAATTGTACTTGTGTATATCTGTACCTCAGCAAACTTACTGAGAAACATTTGTGTGCAACACAGACTACCTACACAGTTTCACGTGTAGGTACGATCGGGTCAATTTAAAAAAAAACTGCAAACAAACAATCCCAGTTTAGCTTCAAGAGGAGTGAGTAGGAGCGGTGGTTGGACCCCCTGGGGTGATAAAGAGGCCGAGACAAGACAGAACAAACTCACCTCCTCAACATTGCGTTTAGGGATGTGGAAGAATGATAGGAGTAATTTAAGCTTAACTTGAGTCTGGAGCTCAACAAAACATTCCTTGATGTTCCTGAGCACTTCCACGTTCAGCTGTGCACATATAGAGCCCTCGGACCAGGTGTCGGCGGACGTTCCCAGTTTATTGTGAAGCCACAGCGAAATATCGCTGTCCCGAGCAGCCGCCATTGTGGGTGTCCCAGGTGTGACGTCACCACCTCGCTGCCAGCCATCTTGATGACGTCACAACCCGCCAACTTTAAACAGGTAAACAAATCATTAGCGTGGTCGCCATCTTGATGACGTCACAACCCGCCAACTTTAAACAGGTAAACAGATCATTAGCATGGCCGCCATCTTTATGACGTCACAACCCGCCAACTTTAAGGATAAATCCGCCATTTTGATGACGTCACAACCCGGGAACTTCAAACATAAAGAAATCCGCCATCTTGGAGACTCTACAACCTGCCAAATTCAAACACTTAAATCATTTGCAAACTTCCCTGTAGGGCGGTGTCTTGATGCCCCATAACGAGCTCTTGATCCAAGGTCTTAGCCTTACCTTCCTTGCATTGAACCTGATTATGCCCATTACTCCAGGAGCTGACTGACCAGTGCCAGTGGCTCAACTGGTAGCAGCCTCAGTTCACACATTGAAGTACCGGAGTTCGATCTTCGGAGTAGAAATGTTAGTTATATTTCCTTACACCAGCTGCCCCTGTTCACCTAGCAGGAAGCAGGTACCTGGGTATTCGTCACCTTACATTCCTTACAGTTATTGTTAAAAGTACCTCATTGCATCAATGTGATCTATGCAACAATATACTATGTTAAACAAAACTTGAAATCTGCTGTTTATATCCAGTTATGTTCCTGTTCTTCCAGGATGATGAATTAGACACCTGTGCAACATGTGGGTATCTTTATTGTGGAAACGTATCGCCAGTCAGTGGCTTCCCCGATCCAATGCAGAGAAGAATGATTGATGGAATTTGAGGTAATCAGTCCCTCAGTCTGGAGTCGATATAATCAGCCCATCAATCTTGATAAGAGTACAACATAAGCGTGGAGGAACTTATATACTGCAGACAGGTGATAGGAAACAATAGTAGACGGTGTTACCTTGGACAAATCCACAGGTGGAAGTAGGTCATGGCTATAGGTTAAGCAAGCCTAGAATTCACTGTATCAAGATCCCAAGACGTTGCTGTGTCTGACAGGAATGTAGACAAGTGTCTACATTCACCTGCTTCACTCACCTGTCTACTGTATATAAGCTCCTTAAAAAGGCATATGCTTCACTCTTGCAAAGACTGACGGACTGATCACGTCGACTCCAGACTGAGGGACTGATTACCTCAAATTCCTCCTGATCTTCAACCATTCTTCTCTGTATTGGACTGAGGTTGGCGAAACGTTTCCTTAATAAAAGTACCCAAGTGTTGCACAGATGTCTCAGTAGGTTCTCAGAATCAATTGTCTGCATTCTTCTTCCAGCCTTCCTTCAATGCCTCTATATATATATTGTAATTTTAGTAACTAGTACCACTAACTTTGTTAAACTTAGTAAGTCAGTTTATTCAGATATACACAAATATAAAAATACTGGTGGCTATAGCTCTCACTTCACACGGCGAGGGTCTGGGTTCGATCCCCAGCCAGAGTAGAAACATTGGGAGTGTTTCTTTACACCTGTTGTCTATGGCCCGGTGGCCTGGTGGCTAAAGCTCCCGCTTCACACACGGAGGGCCCGGGTTCGATTCCCGGCGAGTGGAAACATTTCGACACGTTTCCTTACACCTGTTGTCCTGTTCCCCTAGCAGCAAATAGGTACCTGGGTGTTAGTCGACTGGTGTGGGTCGCATCCTGGGGGACAAGATTAAGGACCCCAATGGAAATAAGTTAGACAGTCCTCGATGACGCACTGACTTTCTTGGGTTATCCTGGGTGGCTAACCCTCCGGGGTTAAAAATCCGAACGAAATCTTATCTTATCTTGTCACCCGAAACTCTCTCCAGGTAAACTCCAGGTAAACCCATCAGTAAACTAGGTACCCGGGTGTTAGTCAACAGGTGTGGGTCGCATCCTGGGACAAAACTGACCTAATTTGCGGTAAATGCTCAGCATAACAAGTGTCTTTGTATGTAGTAGTATGTCACTGATGTCAGTTATGACTATACCATAAGATAAGATAAGATAAGATTTCGTTCGGATTTTTAACCCCGGAGGGTTAGCCACACAGGATAACCCAAGAAAGTCAGTGCGTCATCGAGGACTGTCTAACTTATTTCCATTGTGGTCCTTAATCTTGTCCCCCAGGATGCGACCCACACCAGTCGACTAACACCCAGGTACCTATTTGCTGCTAGGGGAACAGGACAATAGGTGTAAGGAAACGTGTCGAAATGTTTCCACCCGCCGGGAATCGAACCCGGGCCCTCCGTGTGTGAAGCGGGAGCTTTAGCCACCAGGCCACCGGGCCACCAATGTATATGTATATGTAGTAGATAAAAATATTGTTATTGTTATACATAGCAGTATATGTGTAGTGAACCTAAGATAACCCAAAAAAGTCAAAGTGACTTATTTCCATTGTGGTCCTTAATTTATTTCCATTGTGGTCATTAACTTATTTCCATTGTGGCCCTTAATTATATCTTCTTATTTTGGTTTTTATTATGAATTAACTGAGTTAAGTTTAAGTACAGTATATACTAGGCTTTCCCAGAGACTGCATTTTTTTCGGGGCTTTCAGTTTATTGTAAGTGTTGGGAAGTAATATTGAAATTTGGATTAGTATTTGTATTTGTATTTGACCACCATTAATACTCAACAAATGTTTATAGCCAATTGTTTCATGCTAAAAATGTATTAGTGACTTTATGTTATAGGTAGTTATAAATTATTTGTTTAAGTCTGCCTGGCATCCTATGCATGATCAGGAACTTTCTGTAATGTCAGAAATAATAATAATAATAATAATAATAATAATAATAATAATAATAATAATAATTTTACTTACTACATGTACAAGGTATACAGACCATAGTTGACATCAATGACATACTAATATATAGAAAGCCCCTTGTTATGCTGAGCATTTCCTGCAAATTATGTCAGTTTTGTCCCAGGATGCGACCCACACCTGTTGACTAACTCCCAGGTACCCATTTTACTGATGGGTGAACATGGGCAGCAGGTGTAAGGAAACACGCCCAATGTTTCCACCCCTTCACCGGGAGTCGAACCCGGACCGTCACCGTGTGAAGCGAGAGCAATGCCACCAGGCCACGGTGCCCCGTAGCCACCAACTGTTAACCCTGTTCACCTAGCAGTAAGCAGGTACCTGGGTGTTAATTACCTTACACCTGCTGTCCCTGTTTACCTAGCAGTAAGCAGGTACCTGTCAGGTAACTATCCCTGGCAACACCCCCCCCCCACTCTTCATAGACCTAAACTTACTCCCTGTTCAGTACATCCACACTTACTACTGTGCAATCTACATCTACAGGACCTTAAACTCCAATATCAACCTTGACCTAAAACGCTTTCTTGATAGTTGTGACAGAACCCACAGGCATAACACCAGACACAAACATCTCTACGACATTCCCCGTGTCCGACTAAACCTTTACAAAAATTTATTGTATTTCAAAGGACCTAAAATCTGGAACACCCTACCTGAAAACTCTAGAACTGTAGACACATTCATCACTTTCAAAACTACAGTTAGAAAACATCTTATGGCAGCACACCCCCCCCACTCTTCAAAGATCTAAACTTACTCCCAGTTCAGTACATCCACACTTACTACTGTGCAATCTATATCTACAGGGCCTTAAACTCTAATATCAACCTTGACCTAAAACGCTTTCTTGATAGTTGTGACAGAACCCACAGGCATAACACCAGACACAAACATCTCTACGACATTCCCCGTGTCCGACTAAACCTTTACAAAAATTCAATGTATGTCAATGGCCCTAAAATCTGGAACACCCTACCTGAGAACTCTAGAACTGCAGACACATTCATCACCTTCAAAACTACCATTAGAAAACATCTTATCTCCCTGATACACCCCGTCAACTAACTACACGAATACCACCTGGTGGTTCACACTTACACTCACTCACTCATTTGACCATAAACAGAAATATTAATCTCAGTCTTAAAATAATGAATCCTGTGATACTCCAATACTGAAACTATGTACTGTGCCAAAACAAAAGCATTCACATTGCTAAACTCATAAACTAGTATTTAGTCACTTAGCCATAATACCAACTTACCTCATAATTTGTAATATTTTAAAATAAAGAATTAAACTAAGTCTGCCCGAAATGCCTAGCCATGCTAGGTGTTCTAGTGGTACACTCTGTAATCATTATTTAACTACATGTAAACCACACAATAACCAAATTCTGTAAATTCAACATTGTAATCTTTATAGAGAATAAACTTTGAATTTGAATTTGAATATCGTGGGTGGCATCCTGGGTAAGAGGACCAAGGGACCGCAAAGGAACTAAACATATATATTAGTGACAATCTTAGTGATCCTGGGATATTCACTCTCAGATTTAGGAACCTGAGTAGTTCTTCTTGTATTAGACATTATACTGATTTTTGACTTTCAGAAGATAAGAAATAAAGTGTAAATAAATCTGTAAGGTACAACAGAGAACCTGTAATGTAATAAAATGGAAAAAAAATTGAAAATAAATCCTTGATAGGAGAGGATGGTTAAGGTTAGTACATAAGTACAGGTACATTAGTACATAGTACAGGTGCACATAAGTACATAGTACAGGTGCACATAAGTACAGCTATCATACATACTAACATATATATAAATTACCTAGAATGACAAAAAAAAGTCTGGGTCCTTGATATTTCCATAATACCCTGAGGCCTCATGGCCTGGTAGTTCAAGTTCTCGCTTCACACGACAAGTGTCCGGGTTCGATTCTCGGCGAGGGTAGAAACATTTGGCGTGTTTCTTTACACCTGCTGTCTATGCTCACCCATTAGTAAAATGGGTACCTGAGTGTTAGTGGACTGGTGTGGGTCGCATCCTGGGAACAAAATTAACCTAAGCTGTAGGAAATGCTCTGCCATAACCAGGTGCTTTCTATAATATAGTACTAAGTCAGCTATGATCTGTATAAGTTGTATCATGTACTGGTAGAAATAAAAATTATTATTATACGCTGAGATAAACACTTCTTGTTGTATGTATCCTGTTATCTCCACCAGGATGCCACCCACACTAATCAACTAACTCCCAGGTGCCTACTTACTGTTAGGTGAATAGGGACAGCAGGTGTAAGGTGATAACACCCAGGTACCTACTTACTGCTAGGTGAACAGGAGCAACAGGTATAATGAAACAAGCTGAACGTGTTCACCCGTGGCGGGGATCGAACTCCAGTCCTCAGAGTACGAGCTAGGCATCTACCAACTCACTCAGGAGCTTTAAACCTAACAAACTAATTAACATGGGTAGTTAGTAAAGTAGTTTAGTAAGTTCTATTATAACATTAACCTATGAAAAGTAACCTGAAGATTAGTCACGTTAGTGAGTCAGTAATTAAGGTTATAATTTACCCACCTGTATAATTAATTTGTCTAATGAATCCAGGTGAGTCATAAAGCAATTAAGGTAAAAATATATCAATATACTTACATAAAACTAATAACAAAAACTTAAAAATATTAACCAAGTTGTTTATTTTGGTTTTCTGTTTTAAAAAGTTTGATTAAATTTTAATAAATTTCTGTAATTTATATTTTTATTATTTAATATATTAAATATATAAGATACTATAAGAAAAGACAAAGTTTTTAAAATCTACAAAGAAAATTAAAACAATTATACATATATATATATATATATATATATATATATATATATATATATATATATATATATATATATATATATATATATATATATATATATATATATATATATATATATATAAATTTTTTATTGGTAGTCATAATGTACAGAAAAACTAAATTAACTTGTTAAAAACAGAATGTTCTGTGTTTTCCTATGATAATTTTTAGTGTGTTGGAGTGGTAAGCCATGGGAAGGTCTCGGTCAGATGACCAGAAGCTCTTACGGCGGGTCAGGAAACACTTGTCCTGTTTCCTCTGATATTCATTGTTTTATTTCTCTAGATATATTTTAGTTGACTGTAAAAGGCACTTAATTATTATTAATATTGACATATTGTCACACATAAACATGATCTCCAACTTTACCTGGAAAGACTTCCGGGGGTCAGCGCCCCCTCGGTCCCGGTCTGTGACCACCACTTGTGTGGTACCTGGAGAGACATCCGGGGGTCAGCGCCCCCGCGGCTCCGGTCTGTGACCACCACTTGTGTGGTACCTGGAGAGAGTTCCGGGGGTCAGCGCCCCCTCGGTCCCGGTCTGTGACCACCACTTGTGTGGTACCTGGAGAGAGTTCCGAGGGTCAGCGCCCCCTCGGTCCCGGTCTGTGACCACCACTTGTGTGGTACCTGGAGAGAGTTCCGGGGGTCAGCGCCCCCTCGGTCCCGGTCTGTGACCACCACTTGTGTGGTACCTGGAGAGAGTTCCGGGGGTCAGCGCCCCCTCGGTCCCGGTCTGTGACCACCACTTGTGTGGTACCTGGAGAGAGTTCCGAGGGTCAGCGCCCCCTCGGTCCCGGTCTGTGACCACCACTTGTGTGGTACCTGGAGAGACATCCGGGGGTCAGCGCCCCCTCGGTCCCGGTCTGTGACCACCACTTGTGTGGTACCTGGAGAGACATCCGGGGGTCAGCGCCCCCTCGGTCCCGGTCTGTGACCACCACTTGTGTGGTACCTGGAGAGACATCCGGGGGTCAGCGCCCCCTCGGTCCCGGTCTGTGACCACCACTTGTGTGGTACCTGGAGAGACATCCGGGGGTCAGCGCCCCCTCGGTCCCGGTCTGTGACCACCACTTGTGTGGTACCTGGAGAGACTTCCGGGGGTCAGCGCCCCCTCGGTTCAGGTCTGTGACCACCACCTGTGTGGTACCTGGAGAGACTTCCGGGGGTCAGCGCCCCCTCGGTCCAGGTCTGTGACCACCACTTGTGTGGTACCTGGAGAGACTTCCGGGGGTCAGCGCCCCCTCGGTCCCGGTCTGTGACCACCACTTGTGTGGTACCTGGAGAGAGTTCCAGGGGTCAGCGCCCCCGTGGCTCCGGTCTGTGACCACCACTTGTGTGGTACCTGGAGAGAGTTCCAGGGGTCAGCGCCCCCTCGGTCCTGGTCTGTGACCACCACTTGTGTGGTACCTGGAGAGAGTTCCAGGGGTCAGCGCCCCCTCGGTCCTGGTCTGTGACCACCACTTGTGTGGTACCTGGAGAGAGTTCCAGGGGTCACCGCCCCCTCGGTCCTGGTCTGTGACCACCACTTGTGTGGTACCTGGAGAGAGTTCCAGGGGTCAGCGCCCCCTCGGTCCTGGTCTGTGACCACTTGTGTGGTTTCCAACCTTCAAAACAACGACAATGTATTCAGAAATAAACTCCAAGTTTAAATAATTTTATAGGTAATAAACTACATGTAGGAAGCTGATACGACTTAGGTCATGTGATATCATAGGATAACAGATAAGAGATAAGATTTTGTTGGGATTTTTAACCCCGGAGGATTAGCCACCCAGGATAACCCTGGGGGAAGCTTTCTTCTGGAAGTTTTCAATTAGCCACCCAGGATAACCCTGGGGGAAGCTTCTGGAAGTGATCAATTAGCCACCCAGGATAACCCTGGGGAAGCTTTCTTCTGTAAGTTTTCAATTAGCCACCCAGGATAACCCTGGGGGAAACTTTCTTCTGGAGTGTTCAATTAGCCACCCAGGATAACCCTGGGGGAAACTTTCTTCTGAAGTGTTCAACTAGCCACCCAGGATAACCCTGGGGGAAACTTTCTTCTGAAGTGTTCAACTAGCCACCCAGGATAACCCTGGGGGAAACTTTCTTCTGAAGTGTTCAATTAGCCACCCAGGATAACCCTGGGGGAAACTTTCTTCTGGAGTGTTCAATTAGCCACCCAGGATAACCCTGGGGGAAACTTTCTTCTGGAAGTGTTCAACTAGTCACCCAGGATAACCCTGGGGGAAACTTTCTTCTGGAGTGTTCAATTAGCCACCCAGGATAACCCTGGGGGAAACTTTCTTCTGGAGTGTTCAATTAGCCACCCAGGATAACCCTGGGGGAAACTTTCTCCTGGAAGTGTTCAATTAGCCACCCAGGATAACCCTGGGGGAAACTTTCTCCTGGAAGTGTTCAATTAGCCACCCAGGATAACCCTGGGGGAAACTTTCTCCTGGAAGTGTTCAATTAGCCACCCAGGATAACCCTGGGGGAAACTTTCTTCTGGAGTGTTCAATTAGCCACCCAGGATAACCCTGGGGGAAGCTTTCTTCTGGAGTGTTCAATTAGCCACCCAGGATAACCCTGGGGGAAGCTTTCTTCTGGAGTGTTCAATTAGCCACCCAGGATAACCCTGGGGGAAACTTTCTTCTGGTGTGTTCAATTAGCCACCCAGGATAACCCTGGGGGAAGCTTTCTTCTGGAAGTGATCAATTAGCCACCCAGGATAACCCTGGGGGAAGCTTTCTCCTGGAAGTGATCAATTAGCCACCCAGGATAACCCTGGGGGAAGCTTTCTCCTGGAAGTGATCAATTAGCCACCCAGGATAACCCTGGGGGAAGCTTTCTCCTGGAAGTGATCAATTAGCCACCCAGGATAACCCTGGGGGAAGCTTTCTCCTGGAAGTGTTCAATTAGCCACCCAGGATAACCCTGGGGGAAACTTTCTCCTGGAAGTGTTCAACTAGCCACCCAGGATAACCCTGGGGGAAACTTTCTTCTGGAAGTGTTCAACTAGCCACCCAGGATAACCCTGGGGGAAACTTTCTCCTGGAAGTGTTCAATTAGCCACCCAGGATAACCCTGGGGGAAGCTTTCTTCTGGAAGTGTTCAATTAGCCCCCCAGGATAACCCTGGGGGAAGCTTTCTTCTGGAAGTTTTCAATTAGCCACCCAGGATAACCCTGGGGGAAACTTTCTCCTGGAAGTGTTCAATTAGCCACCCAGGATAACCCTGGGGGAAACTTTCTCCTGGAAGTGTTCAATTAGCCACCCAGGATAACCCTGGGGGAAACTTTCTCCTGGAAGTGTTCAATTAGCCACCCAGGATAACCCTGGGGGAAACTTTCTCCTGGAAGTGTTCAATTAGCCACCCAGGATAACCCTGGGGGAAACTTTCTCCTGGAAGTGTTCAATTAGCCACCCAGGATAACCCTGGCGGAAACTTTCTTCTGGAGTGTTCAATTAGCCACCCAGGATAACCCTGGGGGAAACTTTCTCTTGGAAGTGTTCAATTAGCCACCCAGGATAACCCTGGGGGAAACTATCTCCTGGAAGTGTTCAGTTAGCCACCCAGGATAACCCTGGGGGAAACTATCTCCTGGAAGTGTGTTGTGATAGAAACACAGGCCTTATCTCTAGGCTTTATTGAACATAGAATCTTCATAGTACTTCTGCAACAACAAAATATAATGACTAGTACATCTAATAATGGCTTCTACAGGGATGGTGATGTCTTGCATATGTCAAGAGAAAAGTTATAACTACAGGCCACATATTTAAACTCACCATGTAATCTGCTTCGCTGATAAATGGATAAAGTAGGAGAGAATCACACACCATGTGTTGGTGCCCATGACACACACCAAACTGTTGTTGTTGTTAAGGGCCCCTAGAGGTGGTGCAGTATTATCCTGCTGCTGCTCCCCACAGGACCAGTATCACTACAATCTCCCCCTTCTAAAATATCAGAGACAGTAATCTCCCAAACTGTTAGGTGGGCGACGTACACGTCCCGACCTTCGTAGCCCTTGAGCCTCTTCACCAGGTTCGATATTTTCCAGCGGGGTTTGATTAACTGCTGGAGCAGAATCCTCTATTTCCATAGGGGTAGTCTCAAGGGGCTTTCCAGGAGAAAACGAAGCATCTTTCACATCTATTGGTGTATCTTGAGATTCCACACTAATAGGGATTTCAACTGGGGCTAAATGTCTTGTAGATACTGTAGTCTCTTCACCATTTTGGTAGCGAATGTGGGCGTAATGTGGATTAGCTTGCAGGAGCTCAACCTCTTCCACTAAAGGATCCGTCTTGTTCATCCTACGGTGACTCTTCAGGAGAATGGGTCCAGGATGACATAACCAAGTGGGCACGGAGGCTCCCGTAGAGGAACGACGTGAATAGTTGAGGAGTCTTTCATGAGGGGTTGCATTAGTAGCTGTGCACAGCAGTGATCTAATAGAGTGAAGAGCATCAGGTAGGACAGTTTGCCAGTGTTGAACAGGTAGATTGCACGACTTTAATGTCATTGTAACTGCCTTCCATATAGTACCATTGAACCGCTCCACTTGACCATTGCCTTGAGGGTTGTAGCTTGTTGTTCTGCTGCAGGCAATACCTTTGCTAGCCAAAAACTCCTGAAGTTCGTTACTCATGAACCAGGATCCCCTGTCTGAATGGATATAAGCTGGCATACCAAAAATAGAGAACAACTGTGAAAGACAACTAATAACAGTTGAAGCAGCCATATTTGCACAGGGGAATACAAAGGGAAACCTTGAATATTCATCTACTATGTTAAGGAAATACCTATTCTGATTTGTGCTTGGTAGAGGTCCTTTGAAATCTATATTCAATCTTTCGAAAGGCTGGGTGGATTTTATGAGATGAGTCTTCTCTGGCTGATGAAAGTTTGGCTTGCACTCTGCACATACTCTGCATGCTCTGATCACTTGTCGCACATCTTCCACTGAGTAGGGCATGTTCTTTGATTTGACAAAATGGTACAGGCGTGTAACTCCTGGGTGACACAAAGCCTTGTGGAGAGCTGAGAGTGATTGCAAATCATGACATGCTGCTCCACAGTGGGACCTAGAGAATGCATCAGGTGAGATGTTCTCTTGACCCGGTCGGTACAGAATATCAAAGTCATAACACGATAGTTCCATCCTCCAGCGTAATATCTTGTCATTCTTTATCCTACTTTTGTGCCTCTTGTCGAACATATACATCACGGACCGTTGGTCAGTCCTTATGGTGAAATGTCTACCAGTTAAATAATGCCTCCAGTGGCGAACTGCTTCTATGATGGCCTGGGCTTCCTTTTCTACAGCAGCATAACATGTCTCTGATCCTTGAAAAGTTCTCGAAAAGAAGGCTACTGGTCGTCCTGCCTGAGATAAGACTGCAGCAATGGCAATGTCAGATGCATCCGTTTCCACTTCGAATGGTAGGGACTCATCAATGGCTTGAACTACTGAGTTTTCAATGTCCTGTTTGAGAGTATGGAAAGCGGCTTCTGCTTCCTTTGTCACAGGAAATGTGGTAGCACTCAATGGGCGGACTTTACTTGAATAGTTGTAGATCCATTGTGAGTAATAAGCAAAGAGACCAAGAGTTCTTCGGAGTGACTTTTTGTCTTGAGGCATTGGAAGTTCCCGTAGAGGTCGTAGTCGTTCAGGGTCTGGGAATATTGAACCTCCTTCCACTACATAACCAAGGATGCTAAGCCTTTTAGTTGAAAAAGTGCACTTTTCCTCATTGTAACTGATATTTTTCTTCTTGGCGGCTTCCAAAAACTTATCAAGGTTTGCATCATGTTCCTCCTGGGTCTTGCCACAAATGGTAACATTATCTAAATACGCGTAGGTTCCCATGAGTTGCTCTTCCTGAATGAGTGAATCCATAATTCGTTGGAAGCAGGCTACCCCATTGGTGACTCCAAAAGGGACTCTGGTAAACTGATACAGGCCATCACTAGCCTGAAACGCTGTGTATGGTTTATCTTCATTCCTTATAGGGACTTGATGATAGGCACTCTGCAGATCAATTGTGCTAAACACGTAGTACTGAGCAATTTTGTTCACTGTATCGTCAATTCGAGGTAGAGGGTACCCATCAAGAAGTGTAAATTTGTTGATTGTCTCAGAGTAATCGATAGCCAGTCTCCGTTTCCTATAACCATCTTTAACAACAACAACCTGTGCATGCCAAGGGGAATCACTCGGTTCTATAATACCCTCCTTCAGCAGCCTCTGAGTTTCTTTCTCAATGAACATCCGATCCTCATAAGAATAGCGGCATGACTTAGCTGATATAGGATGGCAATCCGCGGTAAGATTTGCAAACAGCTTTGGTGGGTCTACCCTTAAAGTGCTAAGTCCACAGACAACAAGAGGAGGCAGTTCACCTCCATATGTTAAGGTGACACTACCATGCAGCTTCTGAAAGTCCTGACCAAGGATAACATCAGAGCACAGTTGTGGCAGAATAGCTAAATGTACATCTTGATAATCCTTTCCATTAACTCTGAGATTTACCTTACAAAACCCTAAGGTCTGAATAGAGAGAGATGTTGATGCCATGGAAACGGTACCTGATGAGTGATGTAGAGTCAAGGAGAGCTGTTTAACTAAGTCAAGGTTGATGAAACTCTCTGAGCTGCCACTATCAATAAGACCATCTACTTCTGTTCCTTTGATGAATACTTTCACAACTGCCTTTGACAGTGAATTTGGAGTAGCCGCAGAAGTCACTGTTGCTAGAGTCGCATGATCACTGGAATGTGTGGAGGCACTAGCTCTTGTTGATGCATTAGCACGACATACTTTAGCAAAGTGACCTTTCTTGTGGCATTTATGGCACATTGCTTCACGAGCAGGACACTTTGGACGTGGATGTCTTGAAAAACCACAAAAGAAACACACCGTACCTGCTGCTGCTGTCACTGAGGCAGGTTCTCCAGTAACTTCATTGCAAGAGTCTTGGTCAGGAATTGCAGCACTTACCACTCGAGAAGGCTGAGTGGTACTGTATACTTCAGAATTCTTCTGGGCTGAATCTAGAGCTCTTGCCTGGTCAAAGGCAGCGGCTAAGTCGAGAGTTTTATTCTCCAATAAACGCTGCCTTATTATTGGTGATTGCAGGCCACTGATAAAAGCATCCCTGATGGACTCTTCACAATACTGAGCAGCTGTCACTGCTTGGAAGTGACAGTCCTTACCTAAAATTTTCAGTGCTTGAAAGTATTCCTCTAAGGACTCATCAATCTGCTGGCGGCGAGTTGCAAGGCGATAGCGTGCAAAGATTTCATTTGTAGGTTTAATATACTGAGACTTGAGGGTTTTGATAGCATCTTCGTAGGTATTACACTCAGAAATAGCCTCATATATCTTAGGTGACACAAAATTGATGAGCAGACTTAGTTTATCTAGATCTTCTTTAGGAAGGGCTCCCAAGAAGTTTTCGAAAGTCTTAAACCAGTGCTTCCATTCCTGAGCAGCCGTTGATAAGCTGGGGTCACAGTCTAGCCTCTCAGGTTTCAGTAAACGCTCCATGTTGTGATGTAGTCTAGCGCAGGATCACCACCAGGTAGCCCAGGATTCTATGTTCAATAAATTGTTGTGATAGAAACACAGGCCTTATCTCTAGGCTTTATTGAACATAGAATCTTCATAGTACTTCTGCAACAACAAAATATAATGACTAGTAAATCTAATAATGGCTTCTACAGGGATGGTGATGTCTTGCATATGTCAAGAGAAAAGTTATAACTACAGGCCACATATTTAAACTCACCATGTAATCTGCATCGCTGATAAATGGATAAAGTAGGAGAGAATCACACACCATGTGTTGGTGCCCATGACACACACCAAACTGTTGTTGTTGTTAAGGGCCCCTAGAGGTGGTGCAGTATTATCCTGCTGCTGCTCCCCACAGGACCAGTATCACTACAAAGTGTTCAGTTAGCCACCCAGGATAACCCTGGGGGAAACTTTCTCCTGGAAGTGTTCAATTAGCCACCCAGGATAACCCTGGGGGAAACTTTCTTCTGGAGTGTTCAATTAGCCACCCAGGATAACCCTGGGGGAAACTTTCTCCTGGAAGTGTTCAATTAGCCACCCAGGATAACCCTGGGGGAAACTATCTCCTGGAAGTGTTCAGTTAGCCACCCAGGATAACCCTGGGGGAAACTATCTCCTGGAAGTGTGTTGTGATAGAAACACAGGCCTTATCTCTAGGCTTTATTGAACATAGAATCTTCATAGTACTTCTGCAACAACAAAATATAATGACTAGTACATCTAATAATGGCTTCTACAGGGATGGTGATGTCTTGCATATGTCAAGAGAAAAGTTATAACTACAGGCCACATATTTAAACTCACCATGTAATCTGCATCGCTGATAAATGGATAAAGTAGGAGAGAATCACACACCATGTGTTGGTGCCCATGACACACACCAAACTGTTGTTGTTGTTAAGGGCCCCTAGAGGTGGTGCAGTATTATCCTGCTGCTGCTCCCCACAGGACCAGTATCACTACAAAGTGTTCAGTTAGCCACCCAGGATAACCCTGGGGGAAACTTTCTCCTGGAAGTGTTCAATTAGCCACCCAGGATAACCCTGGGGGAAACTTTCTCCTGGAAGTGTTCAATTAGCCACCCAGGATAACCCTGGGGGAAACTTTCTCCTGGAAGTGTTCAATTAGCCACCCAGGATAACCCTGGGGGAAACTTTCTCCTGGAAGTGTTCAATTAGCCACCCAGGATAACCCTGGGGGAAACTTTCTCCTGGAAGTGGTCATTCAGGAAGGACTTGTTGATAAACTTGTCAATAAGTATTTTCTGTGTAAGTTCACGAGGGTTACACAAATGTAGTTACATACATATTTGCTAAATGTATATACCAGGAGAGGGTTTAGGGGGTCAGCGCCCCCGTGGCCCGGTCTGAGACCAGGCCTCATGGTGGATCAGGGCCTGACCGACCAGGCTGTTACTGTTGGCTGCACGTAAACCGACGTACGAACCACAGCCTGGTTGGTCAGGTACTGACTTTAGGTGCCTGTCCAGTGCCTTCTTGAAGACAGCCAGGGATCTATTGGTAATCCCCCTTATGTATGCTGAGAGGCAGTTGAACAGTCTTGGGCCCCGTACACTTGTTGTGTTGTCTCAGTGTACTAGTGGTACCGATGCTTTTCATCCGGGGAACGTTACATCTGCCGAGTCTTTTGCTTTCATATGGAATGATTTTCGTGTGAAAGTTTGGTACTCCTTCTCCTCTTGCGCCAGGAAATGTTTTAAAAAATATGCCTGGAGTTTACCTGGAGAGAGTTCCGGGGGTCAACGCCCCCGCGGCCCGGTCTGAGACCAGGCCTCCTGGTGGATCAGAGCCTGATCAACCAGGCTGTTGCTGCTGGCTGCACGCAAACCAACATACGAGCCACAGCCCGGCTGATCCGGAACTGACTTTAGGTGCTTGTCCAGTGCCAGCTTGAAGACTGCCAGGGGTCTGTTGGTAATCCCCCTTATGTGTGCTGGGAGGCAGTTGAACAGTCTCGGGCCCCTGACACTTATTGTATGGTCTCTTAACGTGCTAGTGACACCCCTGCTTTTCATTGGGGGGATGGTGCATCGTCTGCCAAGTCTTTTGCTTTCGTAGTGGGTGATTTTCGTGTGCAAGTTCGGTACTAGTCCCTCTAGGATTTTCCAGGTGTATATAATCATGTATCTCTCCCTCCTGCGTTCCAGGGAATACAGGTTTAGGAACCTCAAGCGCTCCCAATAATTGAGGTGTTTTATCTCCGTTATGCGCGCCGTGAAAGTTCTCTGTACATTTTCTAGGTCGGCAATTTCACCTGCCTTGAAAGGTGCTGTTAGTGTGCAGCAATATTCCAGCCTAGATAGAACAAGTGACCTGAAGAGTGTCATCATGGGCTTGGCCTCCCTAGTTTTGAAGGTTCTCATTATCCATCCTGTCATTTTTCTAGCAGATGCGATTGATACAATGTTATGGTCCTTGAAGGTGAGATCCTCCGACATGATCACTCCCAGGTCTTTGACGTTGGTGTTTCGCTCTATTTTGTGGCCAGAATTTGTTTTGTACTCTGATGAAGATTTAATTTCCTCATGTTTACCATATCTGAGTAATTGAAATTTCTCATCGTTGAACTTCATATTGTTTTCTGCAGCCCACTGAAAGATTTGGTTGATGCCGACAAATATGCAAGACAATGTGCGGGTTATTAATTTTATTTAGAAGTCATTTCGTCCACCAGGAACTTCGTCAGTTGATAAAGAGACGAGAAATATGAAAATATATGGGAGACGAGGAGAGGTGCCATAACCTGCATGAGATGTGTTGATGACGTATTGATCATGTATGTTTCTAGGTCAGTTTGGTAAGCCTTCAGGTAACTAAAGTCAATTTAACGTCAGAAAGTGAAATGAAAATAAAAAAAAAATCGTTCATTGAGGAAATGGTTCCCCGGTATGTGTGAAACTGGCATGTTTCCTTACACCTGCAACCCCACCCCCTCCCCCCATGTTCACCTAGCAGTAAGTAGGTACCTGGGTGTTTATCGCTGGTGTGGGTTATTTCCTGACAAGATTAAAGACCCAACAATGGAAATAAGACAGACAGTCCTCGACGAGGCACTGGTCACTACTGGGTCATCCTGGGTGGCTAACCCTTCCCCTGTGTTAAAAAATCGAACAAAATCATATCACAGATGTTCTCATACATGTACTAATTTACTGTTTCATTCAAGGTTATTGTAGACTAATACAAGAACGACCTAATACACCACTGGTCGCATCATTACATACAAATTAAGAAGTGTTTTAATCGTTTCTTTCTTGCTTGCTTATAAAGTTTGTAGTCCTGATTTCCTACATAAGATATGATTTCGTCCGGATTTTTAACCCCGGAGGGTTAGCCACACAGGATAACCCAAGAAAGTCAGTGCGTCATCGAGGACTGTCTAACTTATTTCCATTGTGGTCCTCAATCTTGTCCCCCAGGATGCGACCCACACCAGTCGACTAACACCCAGGTACCTATTTGCTGCTAGGTGAACAGGACAACAAGTGTAAGGAAACGCGTCGAAATGTTTCCACTCGCCGGGAATCGAACCCGGGCCCTCCGTGTGTGAAGCGGGAACTTTAGCCACCAGGCCACCGGATGATGAACTATACACAGGAAAAACTGTCAGGGACTTAACATGTTTATTTAAACACACATATGATTATTATTGATGATGTGCAACACCGACAGGTTGAAGAATAAGACACATTAACTACACATGAGTATCATCAATGCCGAAAACAAAGAATTATTCAGGAAAGAACTTGCAAAAGATCTCCTGTATAGCAAGATACTATATTACTGGTAGTATATAATAGCGACAAGTTGATGAATAAGACATATGTGCAACACTTGGGTATAATGCAAGTAACTGCTTTCACCAGTGATGATACACAAGTGTTGCACAAGAATCTGATTCACCACAAGTATGATTTCAGATCTGACAAATAATACTTACGTTCAACATAGGAACATTGAACTACTGAATGAAGTGGTGGGAAGCCAAGATAGTTTTCAGGGAAAGTAACAAATTCAAGAAAAAATGTTTAGAAATTTCTCTTTTTTCCACAGTCAACACTTTCTTGCAAAACCAGAGGTTAGGTAAGGTTCGTCAGGAAACAAGACAAGTGTTTCCTGACGCGGGTCTTAGTCATATGAAGACCCACAGCTGGAGCTTTTGGTCATCTGACCGAGACCTTCCACTGGCTTAACAGTCCACCCTTTTCAAAATTACAATAATACAACGAAAACCTCTTTACCGTTATCTAAATAGTATTCGCTGATAAGCTTCACTGTAAACACTTGGTCTACGTATCCCCTACCTTCCTAAAGACTCCTTGTTCATCTGTGATCCTGGTTAGGTTAGGTAAGGTTCGTCAGGAAACAAGACGAGTGTTTCCTGACGCAGGTCTAGTTTAAGTTAGTTTAATATGTTTATTATGCACCCCATACCCATCCTGTGGGCGGTAGTCAAAAGATTACAGAGGTACATAATGGGTCCAGGGACTGGGCCTCAAAGTTTTGATAGCTGAGCAAGTTACAGAGGTAATGAATTCACAATTTACAAAGGTAATGAACTCACAATTTACAAAGGTAATGAACTCCAGGTAGGTCTAGTCACAATCATGACAAGTTACAAAGGTATTTACAGATTACAGAGGTACACAATGGGTCCAGGGACCGGGCTCCAAAGTTTTGATGGCTGAACTAGGTACAAGGTAATGACGCAGGTCTTGACCCGCCGTGTCATCCTACTGCTGTCTCTCTAACTCACATATATAACTTAGTCTTCATGTTATAGAGGCAGAGCAGTTGACAAGTGGCCACATCCTGGCCAGTATGGACATGTCACTTTACCTAAATAAACACACACTTGTTCCTCGCTCCTGTGTCAGTATCTGACCCGCCGAGCTGTGGTTCGTACGTCAGTCTACGTGTGGACAGCAGTAACAGCCTGCTTGATCAGGCCCTGATCCACCAGGAGGTCTAGTCATAGACCGGGCCGCGGAGGCGTTAACCCCCCCCCCCCCGTTTGTCTTGGTATATTTGATTTAAAAAACGTGTTGCATAGGTGAAATATTGTGTAATAAAATTACCATAAGAGTAGTTGTAACATTACAGACAATCAGTGACCAATGTTCCGCTTCATACTATAACACTGTACCATCAGAATTTAGAAATAAAAACTAATTAACGGTTATAATCATAACCATGATTTTTAAGAGGTGGAAGGGTAAGCCAGCGGAAGGCTTCGGTCAGATGGCCCCGTGGCCTGACTGGTAAACCTCTTGCTTCATACACGGAGAGCCCGGGTTCGATTCCCGGCGGGGTAGAAACACTTGAACGCGTTTCCTTACACCTGTTGTCCTGTTCACCTAGCAGCAAGTAGGTACCTGGGTGTTAGTCGACTGGTGTGGGTCGCATCCTGGGGGACAAGATTGAGGATCACAATGGAAATAAATAAGACAGTCCTTGATGACGACCTGACTTTCTTGTGTTATCCTGGGTGGCTGACCCTGCGGGATTAAAAATCCGAAAGAAATCTTGTCTTATCTTAACCAAAAGCTCCAGCTGTGGGTCGTCATAAAGACTTGCCAGTCAAATATCTTTATTATACACCCCATACCCATCCTGTGGGTGGTAGTCACCCCATACCCATCCTGTGGGTGGTAGTCACCCCATACCCATCCTGTGGGTGGTAGTCACCCCATACCCATCTTGTGGGTGGTAGTCACCCCATATCCATCCTGTGGGTGGTAGTCACCCCATACCCATCTTGTGGGTGGTAGTCACCCCATACCCATCCTGTGGGTGGTAGTCACCCCATACCCATCCTGTGGGTGGTAGTCACCCCATACCCATCTTGTGGGTGGTAGTCACCCCATACCCATCCTGTGGGTGGTAGTCATCCCATACCCATCCTGTGGGTGGTAGTCACCCCATACCCATCCTGTGGGTGGTAGTCACCCCATACCCATCTTGTGGGTGGTAGTCACCCCATACCCATCCTGTGGGTGGTAGTCACCCCATACCCATCTTGTGGGTGGTAGTCACCCCATACCCATCCTGTGGGTGGTAGTCACCCCATACCCATCTTGTGGGTGGTAGTCACCCCATACCCATCCTGTGGGTGGTAGTCACCCCATACCCATCCTGTGGGTGGTAGTCACCCCATACCCATCCTGTGGGTGGTAGTCACCCCATACCCATCCTGTGGGTGGTAGTCACCCCATACCCATCTTGTGGGTGGTAGTCACCCCATACCCATCCTGTGGGTGGTAGTCACCCCATACCCATCCTGTGGGTGGTAGTCACCCCATACCCATCTTGTGGGTGGTAGTCACCCCATACCCATCCTGTGGGTGGTAGTCACCCCATACCCATCTTGTGGGTGGTAGTCACCCCATACCCATCCTGTGGGTGGTAGTCACCCCATACCCATCCTGTGGGTGGTAGTCACCCCATACCCATCCTGTGGGTGGTAGTCACCCCATACCCATCCTGTGGGTGGTAGTCACCCCATACCCATCCTGTGGGTGGTAGTCACCCCATACCCATCTTGTGGGTGGTAGTCACCCCATACCCATCCTGTGGGTGGTAGTCACCCCATACCCATCTTGTGGGTGGTAGTCACCCCATACCCATCCTGTGGGTGGTAGTCACCCCATACCCATCCTGTGGGTGGTAGGCACCCCATACCCATCTTGTGGGTGGTAGTCACCCCATACCCATCCTGTGGGTGGTAGTCACCCCATACCCATCTTGTGGGTGGTAGTCACCCCATACCCATCCTGTGGGTGGTAGTCATCCCATACCCATCATGTGGGTGGTAGTCACCCCATACCTATCTTGTGGGTGGTAGTCACCCCATACCCATCCTGTGGGTGGTAGTCACCCCATACCCATCCTGTGGGTGGTAGTCACCCCATACCCATCCTGTGGGTGGTAGTCACCCCATACCCATCTTGTGGGTGGTAGTCACCCCATACCCATCTTGTGGGTGGTAGTCACCCCATACCCATCCTGTGGGTGGTAGTCACCCCATACCCATCCTGTGGGTGGTAGTCACCCCATACCCATCTTGTGGGTGGTAGTCACCTCATACCCATCCTGTGGGTGGTAGTCACCCCATACCCATCCTATGGGTGGTAGTCACCCCATACCCATCCTGTGGGTGGTAGTCACCCCATACCCATCCTGTGGGTAGTAGTCACCCCATACCCATCTTGTGGGTGGTAATCACCCCATACCCATCCTGTGGGTGGTAGTCACCCCATACCCATCCTGTGGGTGGTAGTCACCCCATGCCCATCCTGTGGGTGGTAGTCACCTCATACCCATCCTGTGGGTGGAAGTCACCTCATACCCATCCTGTGGGTGGTAGTCACCTCATACCCATCCTGTGGGTGGTAGTCACCTTATACCCATCCTGTGGGTAGTAGTCACCCCATACCCAACCTGTGGGTGGTAGTCACCTCATACCCATCCTGTGGGGGTAGTCACCTCACACCCATCCTGTGGGTGGTAGTCACCTCATACCCATCCTGTGGGTGGTAGTCACCTCACACCCATCCTGTGGGTGGTAGTCACCTCATACCCATCCTGTGGGTGGTAGTCACCCCATACCCATCCTGTGGGTGGTAGTCACCCCATACCCATCCTGTGCGTGGTAGTCACCCCATACCCATCTTGTGGGTGGTAGTCACCTCATACCCATCCTGTGGGTGGTAGTCACCTCATACCCATCCTGTGGGTGGTAGTCACCCCATACCCATCCTGTGCGTGGTAGTCACCCCATACCCATCTTGTGGGTGGTAGTCACCTCATACCCATCCTGTGGGCGGTAGTCACCCCATACCGTGGCCCGGTGGTCTGGTGGCTAAAGCTCCCGCTTCACACACGGAGGGCCCGGGTTCGATTCCCGGCGGGTGGAAATTCCGACACGTTTCCTTACACCTATTGTCCTGTTCACCTAGCAGCAAATAGGTACCTGGGTGTTAGTCGACTGGTGTGGGTCGCATCCTGGGGGACAAGATTAAGGACCCCAATGGAAATAAGTTAGACAGTCCTCGATGACGCACTGACTTTCTTGGGTTATCCTGGGTGGCTAACCCTCCGGGGTTAAAAATCCGAACGAAATCTTATCTTATCTTATCTTACCCATCCTGTGGGTGGTAGTCACCTCATACCCATCCTGTGGGTGGTAGTCACCTCATATCCATCGTGTGGGCGGTAGTCAAAAGATTACAGAGGTACATAATGGGTCCAGAGACTGTACCTCAACATTACAGAGGTACATAATGGGTCCAGGGACTGTACCTCAACATTACAGAGGTACATAATGGGTCCAGGGACTGTACCTCAACATTACAGAGGTACATAATGGATCCAGGGACTGTACCTCAACATTACAGAGGTACATAATGAACCCAGGGACTGTACCTCAACATTACAGAGGTACATAATGGGCCCAGGGACTGTATCTCAACATTACAGAGGTACATAATGGGCCCAGGGACTGTACCTCAACATTACAGAAATACATAATGGGCCCAGGGACTGTACCTAAACATTACAGAGGTACATAATGGGTCCAGGGACTGTACCTCAACATTACAAAGGTACATAATGGGTCCAGGGACTGTACCTCAACGTTACAGAGGTACATAATGGGTCCAGGGACTGTACCTGAACATTACAGAGGTACATAATGGGTCCAGGGACTGTACCTCAACATTACAAAGGTACATAATGGGACAAGGTACTGTACCTCAACATTACAAAGGTACATAATGGGTCCAGGTACTGTACCTCAACATTACAGAGGTACATAATGGGACCAGGTACTGTACCTCAACATTACAAAGGTACATAATGGGTCCAGGGACTGTACCTCAACATTACAGAGGTACATAATGGGTCCAGGGACTGTACCTCAACATTACAGAGGTACATAATGGGTCCAGGTACTGTACCTCAACATTACAGAGGTACATAATGGGACCAGGTACTGTACCTCAACATTACAAAGGTACATAATGGGTCCAGGGACTGTACCTCAACATTACAGAGGTACATAATGGGTCCAGGGACTGGACCCCAACATTACAGAGGTACATAATGGGTCCAGGGACTGTACCTCAACATTACAGAGGTACATAATGGGTCCAGGTACTGTACCTCAACATTACAGAGGTACATAATGGGACCAGGTACTGTACCTCAACATTACAAAGGTACATAATGGGTCCAGGGACTGTACCTCAACATTACAGAGGTACATAATGGGTCCAGGGACTGTACCTCAACATTACAGAGGTACATAATGGGACCAGGTACTGTACCCCAACATTACAGAGGTACATAATGGATCCAGGGACTGTACCTCAACATTACAAAGGTACATAATGGGTCCATGAACTGTACCTCAACATTACAGAGGTACATAATGGGTCCAGGGACTGTACCTCAACATTACAGAGGTACATAATGGGTCCAGGGACTGTACCTCAACATTACAAAGGTACATAATGGGACCAGGGACTGTACCTCAACATTACAAAGGTACATAATGGGACCAGGGACTGTACCTCAACATTACAAAGGTACATAATGGGTCCAGGGACTGGACCCCAAAGTTATGATAACTGAACTAGTTACAAAGGTAATGAACTCCAGGTAGATCTGGTCACAATCATGGCAAGTTACAAAGGTAATGAATCATCTACACTCCTATACATGGTTATAATAATGAACAAATTATAAAGTACTGAGCCACTCTCACGTCCACACCTGGTCACAACTGTGATGAGTTATTAGTGCAAATATTAATTATTGGGTCACACACACACACACACACACACACACACACACACACACACACACACACACACACACACACACACACACACACACACACACACACACACACACACACACACACACACACGGAAATGGAAGGCATGGACATGATTGGAGAAAGTTAGTTTAATATGTTTATTATGCACCCCATACCCATCCTGTGGGCGGTAGTCAAAAGATTACAGAGGTACATAATGGGTCCAGGGACTGGGCCTCAAAGTTTTGATAGCTGAGCAAGTTACAGAGGCAATGAATTCACAATTTACAAAGGTAATGAACTCACAATTTACAAAGGTAATGAACTCCAGGTAGGTCTAGTCACAATCATTACAAGTTACAAAGGTATTTACAGATTACAGAGGTACACAATGGGTCCAGGGACCGGGCTCCAAAGTTTTGATGGCTGAACTAGGTACAAGGTAATGAACTCACAAGTTACAAAGGTAATGAACTCACAAGTTACAAAGGTAATGAATACTGTAAGAATGGTTACTTACGTTTATACATGGCTGCAATCATGAACAAATTTTAGAGTAATGAGCAATTCACACTTCCACACCCGGTCACAACTGTAGTGAGTTATTGGTGCAAATGTTGATTGCTGAGTCTCTCTCTCTCTCACACACACACACACACACACACACACACACATACAAATTCATACACACACACACATAAACACACACACACACACACACACACACACAAACTCATACACACACGCACACACACTCATACTCACACACACTCATACACACACTCACACTCATACACACACACACTCATACTCACACACACACACACACACACACACACACACACACACACACACACACACACACACACACACACATGCACACATGTGGTAATGCTTTATTTACAGCTAGCAAAGTCAGGGTATTTCTCCAGAATGGTCTGTAATATACCACTGTGGATAAAATACTTAGCCATTTCTTGAACACTTCTGAGTGAGTTGTTTCTAAATTCATTAATTTTATCGCACTCCAGTACATAATGACGCAGGGTGTGACAATAATCCATCTGGCAAAGTTTACATTTCGTTTGGTCTACATCTGGTGGTGGTGATTTAACCTGCCAAAGATACTTGTAACCCAGCCGGAGCCGGGCGGTAGTGACATCCAAGAGTCTGCTTATTTTGTTGGATGCACCATAGACATGTGGCTCCTCCTGCATGATAGAATGATGATAGATGGACTCACTGGTGTCAATCTCCCTGAGCCTTAAGTCCATAAAATTCAGCTGGAGAAAGAGACTACATTGTAGGTACAATTCAGTCCGGAGAACATAAAGTAGTCATTGGAGTGATGTATAACCCACCACAGAACTGCAGGAGGCCAAGAGAGGAGTACGATGAAAACAACAGGGTGATGGTGGACACACTGGCTGAGGTGGCAAGAAGAGCTCACTCGAGCAGAGCAAAGTTACTGGTAATGGGCGATTTCAACCACAGGGAGATCGACTGGGAAAACCTGGAGCCACATGGGGGTCCCGAAACATGGAGAGCCAAGATGATGGATGTGGCACTTGAAAACCTCATGCATCAACATGTCAGGGACACAACCAGAGAGAGAGGGGAGGATGAGCCAGCAAGACTGGATCTTGTGTTCACCCTGAGCAGTTCAGACATTGAGGACATCACTTACGAGAGGCCCCTTGGAGCTAGCGATCATGTGGTTCTGAGTTTTGACTATATAGTAGAGTTACAAGTGGAGAAGGTAACAGGAACTGAAGGGGACAGGCCAAACTATAAAAGGGGGGACTACACAGGTATGAGAAACTGCCTGCAGGAGGTTCAGTGGGACAGAGAAATGGTAGGAAAATCAGTAAACGAGATGATGGAATATGTGGCAACAAAGTGCAAGGAGGCAGAGGAAAGTTTTGTTCCCAAGGGAAACAGAAATAATAGGAAGACCAAAACGAGTCCTTGGTTTACCCGAAGGTGTAGGGAGGCAAAAACTAAGTGCAACAGAGAATGGAAAAGGTACAGGAGGCATAGGACCCAGGAAAACAAGGAGATTAGTAGAAGAGCCAGAAACGAGTATGCGCAGATAAGGAGGGAGGCCCAGCGACATTATGAAAACGACATAGCATCGAAAGTCAAATCTGACCCGAAACTGCTGTATAGCCACATTAGGAGGAAGACAACAGTCAAGGACCAGGTGATAAGGCTGAGGAAAGAAGGTGGAGAACTCACAAGAAACGATCAAGAGGTATGTGAGGAGCTCAACACGAGATTTAAGGAAGTATTTACAGTAGAGACAGGAAGGACTCTGGGGGGACAGACCAGATGGGGACACCAACAAGGAATACACCAACAAGTGTTGGACGACATACATACAGATGAGGAGGAGGTGAAGAAACTGCTAAGGGACATCGATACCTCAAAGGCAATGGGACCGGACAACATCTCTCCGTGGGTCCTTAGAGAGGGAGCAGATATGTTGTGCGTACCACTTACCACAATCTTCAACACATCCCTGGAAACTGGGCAACTACCTGAGGTATGGAAGACGGCAAATGTAGTTCCCATTTTCAAAAAAGGAGACAGAAAAGAGGCACTAAACTATAGACCTGTGTCATTGACGTGTATAGTATGCAAAATTATGGAGAAGATTATCAGGAGGAGAGTGGTGGAGCACCTGGAACGGAACAGGAGTATAAATGCCAACCAGCACGGATTCACGGAAGGCAAATCCTGTGTCACAAACCTTCTGGAGTTTTATGATAAAATAACAGAAGTAAGACAAGAGAGAGAGGGGTGGGTTGATTGCATCTTCTTGGACTGCAAGAAGGCCTTTGGCACAGTTCCTCACAAGAGATTAGTGCAGAAGCTAGAGCATCAGGCGCATATAACAGGAAGGGCACTGCAATGGATCAGAGAATACCTGACAGGGAGGCAACAACGAGTCATGGTATGTAATGATGTATCACAGTGGGCACCTGTGACGAGCGGGGTCCCACAGGGGTCGGTCCTAGGACCAGTGCTATTTTTGGTATATGTGAACGACATGACGGAAGGGTTAGACTCAGAAGTGTCCCTGTTTGCAGATGATGTGAAGTTAATGAGGAGAATTAAATCTGATGAGGACCAGGCAGGACTTCAAAGAGACCTGGACAGACTGGACACCTGGTCCAGCAAATGGCTTCTCGAATTTAATCCTGCCAAATGCAAAGTCATGAAGATAGGGGAAGGGCACAGAAGACCACAGACAGAGTATAGGCTAGGTGGCCAAAGACTGCAAACCTCACTCAAGGAGAAAGATCTTGGGGTGAGTATAACACCGAGCATGTCTCCGGAAGCACACATCAATCAGATAACTGCTGCAGCATATGGGCGCCTGGCAAACCTGAGAACAGCATTCCGATACCTTAGTAAGGAGTCATTCAAGACACTGTACACCGTGTATGTCAGGCCCATACTGGAGTATGCAGCACCTGTTTGGAACCCGCACTTGATAAAGCACGTCAAGAAACTAGAGAAAGTACAAAGGTTTGCAACAAGGTTAGTTCCAGAGCTAAGGGGAATGTCCTATGAAGAAAGATTAAGGGAAATCGGCCTGACGACACTGGAGGACAGGAGGGTCAGGGGAGACATGATAACGACATATAAAATACTGCATGGAATAGACAAGGTGGACAAGGACAGGATGTTCCAGGGAGGGGACACAGAAACAAGAGGCCACAATTGGAAGTTGAAGACACAAATGAGTCAGAGAGATAGTAGGAAGTATTTCTTCAGTCATAGAGTTGTAAGGCAGTGGAATAGCCTAGAAAATGACGTAGTGGAGGCAGGAACCATACACAGTTTTAAGACGAGGTTTGATAAAGCTCATGGAGCGGGGAGAGAGAGGGCCTAGTAGCAACCGGTGAAGAGGCGGGGCCAGGAGCTAGGACTCGACCCCTGCAACCACAAATAGGTGAGTACAAATAGGCAAATAGGTGAGTACACACAGGACTGCAAAGAAACCTGGACAGGCTAGACATGTGGTCCAGTAACTGGCTTCTCGAATTCAATCCAGCCAAATGCAAAGTCATGAAGATTGGGGAGGGGCAAAGAAGACCGCAGACAGAGTATAGGCTAGGTGGACAAAGACTACAGACCTCACTCAGGGAGAAAGACCTTGGGGTGACCATAACACCGAGCACATCACCGGAGGCACACATCAACCAAATAACTGCTGCAGCATACGGGCACCTGGCAAACCTGAGAATAGCGTTCCGATACCTTAATAAGGAATCGTTCAAGACACTGTACACTGTGTAAGTTAGGCCCATACTGGAGTATGCAGCACCAGTCTGGAACCCACACCTGGTCAAGCACGTCAAGAAGTTAGAGAAAGTACAAAGGTTTGCAACAAGGCTAGTCCCAGAGCTCAGGGGAATGTCGTACGAGGAAAGGTTGAGGGAGATCGGACTGACGACACTGGAGGACAGAAGGGTCAGGGGAGACATGATAACGACATACAAGATACTGCGGGGAATAGACAAGGTGGGCAGAGATAGGATATTCCAGAGAGGGGACACAGGGACAAGGGGTCACAACTGGAAGCTGAAGATTCAGACGAGTCACAGGGACGTTAGGAAGTATTTCTTCAGTCAGAGTCGTCAGGAAGTGGAATAGCCTAGCAGGTGAAGTAGTGGAGGCAGGAACCATACATAGTTTTAAGAAGAGGTATGACAAAGCTCAGGAAGCAGAGAAGAAGAGGACCTAGTAGCGATCAGTGAAGAGGCGGGGCCAGGAGCTGAGTCTCGACCCCTGCAACCACAGTTAGGTGAGTACAATTAGGTGAGTACACACACACACACACACACACACACACACACACACACCAACACTAGCACAGGCTGCAGACCTGATCCAGCAATTGGCTCCTGGAGTTCAATCCCACCAAGTGCAAAGTCATGAAGATTGGGGAAGGGCAAAGAAGACCACAGACGGAGTACAGTCTAGGGGGCCAGAGACTACAAACCTCACTCAAGGAAAAAGATCTTGGGGTGAGTATAACACCAGGCACACCTCCTGAAGTGCACATCAACCAAATAACGGCTGCAGCATATGGGCGCCTAGCAAACCTCAGAACAGCATCCCGACACCTTAATAAGGAATCGTTCAGGACCCTGTACACAGTGTACGTTAGGCCCATACTGGAGTATGCGGCACCAGTTTGGAACCCACACCTAGCCAAGCATGTAAAGAAACTAGAGAAAGTGCAAAGGTTTGCAACAAGACTAGTCCCAGAGCTAAGAGGTATGTCCTACGAGGAGAGGTTAAGGGAAATCAACCTGACGACACTGGAGGACAGGAGAGATAGGGGGGACATGATAACGACATACAAAATACTGAGAGGAATTGACAAGGTGGACAAAGACAGGATGTTCCAGAGATTGGACACAGTAACAAGGGGACACAGTTGGAAGTTGAAGACACAGATGAATCACAGGGATGTTAGGAAGTATTTCTTCAGCCACAGAGTAGTCAGTAAGTGGAATAGTTTGGGAAGCGATGTAGTGGAGGGAGGATCCATACATAGCTTTAAGCAGAGGTATGATAAAGCTCACGGTTCAGGGAGAGTGACCTAGTAGCGATCAGTGAAGAGGCGGGGCCAGGAGCTCGGACTCGACCCCTGCAACCTCAACTAGGTGAGTACAACTAGGTGAGTACACACACTAGCACTAGCACATACACACAGGGACTCAATTTCATGGCGTTCTCTCTATCTGATAATTCATATCTTTATCATTTTCTGGGGCGGGGCTGAGGGCGTCTGATTTTCCAGTGGACGTTTAACAGACGTACCAGTCTTCATTTTTGCAAGCATTCTATTCTATACTATTTGATTTGCCGGTATGGATCCCAGCCCGGGTCTCTTCCAATTTGGTGACCCGGCATTGGCTCCCCGGGTAGGGAAGTGTTGTTTAGCTTTTCTTGTACATGCGTGGCAGTTCTTCAGCGGGAAGCGGAAGGGGTACCTCTCTGGCTCTATGGCTAAGTGATGTACCAAAAGTTAGTGTGCACTAACGGCTGCTGGTGTGCGGTGCAATGGAGGCCCAAAGCAGGTCTGCACAGCAACTTCAGCGGGGGAGGATGACGTGCAATGACTGGGAGTAAGGCGTCCAAGTCCCTGACAGCTAAGTACACAAGATGTGCTGCCTCATCCTCCCGGGCTTGCCCCACTGGGGTCATTGGGAAGTGTCTACGGTGAAGGGGCATCGTAGCCGGGCAGTCTAACAGGTAGTGCACCAAGGGTTTCGGAACCATTCGGTCACAATGGGCACAGAGCTCCTCTCTTGCCCATTCAACAATCCACGCAGTGGTGGGATACCCTAAGCATAGGTGGTGGATATGCGCCCTCAGTTTTCTGGATTGCGACCGAATACTTGGAGAGGGTGCCCTGTGGGTCGCCCTGACATACCAGCAGAGGCTCTGTGAATCCCCAGGGTCAGGGAGTGGGCATCTGGCCACACCAGTAGCCCGCAGTGCAATCTGGCTAAGGCTGATGGAAACTGCAGCACGTGGCTGTGCTGCAGTTTCATCTGCGGCATCATTGCCAGGAATACCCACATGGCTCGGGATCCAGTTGACGGTGGCCCTGCGACCCTGGGCCATGAGTGTCTGCAGGTCACCCTGGATGGATGTGATTAAGTGTATGTTGTCCCTTGGCTCTTTGTGCATAATTGCTTGGATCGCTGCCTTGGAATCAACATGGATGACGGGGGAATGCTGATGGTCTGCAAGAGGATGCCACAAAGCTTGTTGGATGGCAAAGAGTTCAGCCTGGAGGATGGTGCAATGGTCCGGGAAGCATCAACCTGCTGTCAGATTGCTGTGGAATATCCCAGCAGCTGTGCGGCCTGCCACTGGGTCTCTGGAGCCATAGGTGTAATATGGTACACACCCTGGGCCTTCCGCATCCACAATGCTAGCCAAGGCAAGTTGTTGCACAATGTGCTGTGGGCAATGCTTCTTACCGCCTGGTAGGGTTGTCCAGTGAACCGCCAACAGCTCTGGTGCCCAAGGGGGCGGCACCATGTAGTTCGCTGCCAGTCTGTCACAGCCTTCTGCCTAGAGCAATGTCATGAGCAGGAGCTTCCGTGTGGCATCTGCAATCGACCACATCCATCGGCGGCCGGGGTGCATGGGAATGACCTGTCCCTGGCAGACCCATAAATCCCTCATTAGTATGTCAGTCCCTGGGCATCGGAGGTGCTTTGCGATCCTCTTGGCAGCTACAAGTTGGATCCTGTCTTAAAGGGGCTGCAGCTGTGCCTCAAAGTTTAGAGCCACTGCATTGGCCCACCTAGGAGCCCCCAGCATGGCCTGTACAGCTGTGTTCTGGATCACACAGGGGGACTTGATGTTTGTGGGTCTGGCGTAAACCAGAGCAAGCGCTCCATAGTCAACGAGTGAGCGTATTGCCTGGATGTCGAATAACCTCATGGCCTCGAGGCTGGCCCCAACCCTAGGGTTGGCCATGGCACTCAATGCCCTGACCCTCTGCAGGGTTCTCTGTTTGATGTGGTGCACATGTTTCTGAAAGGTGAGACGCCTGTCAATGTAGATGCCAAGGTACCTATAACTGTGAACCCAGTCCAGGTCGATGCCCAGGACCCACAGCCTCTGACTGGGTTCCCTTGTGTGAAGGATCATGGCTTTGGATTTTGCCACAGATATCTTGAGCCCCAAGTTATGGCAAGTGGAAGCCAGCAGATCGAGGTCCTCCTGGGCATGCTGCAAAAGCCGTCGCTTCCTAGTACGACAAGTGCCAGGTCATCAGCGTAGCTGAGTAGGAAGGTGCCTGTGGAGAAAGGCAGGCACACCAGCTGGTGCATCAGTACATTGAACAGAGCGGGACTAAGCACTCCACCCTGTGGAGTGCCGTTGTCCAGGGTGTTGAGAGAAGAGGCATGCTCCTGGAAGCATACCCGGGCCCGCCTGTCCTGGAGATAGGAACGAAGCCATGCAAGTAGCCTGCCCTTAACCCCCTTGTGGGCTAAGAGTGAGAGGATGGCAGGTGCACTGGCTAGCTCCAAAGCTTTCTCTAGGTCGAGAAAGACAACAATGTGGGCTTGGGCATCTCACCCAATGCCGGCCAGTAGGGTGGTAAGGCTTTCAAAAGTGCCCACTCCTCTGGTGAAGCCATAGAGGTATTTATGAGGAGGGCCAAGCTTCCACCTCAGGCGCTCCAACACCATCCTTTCAGACACCTTCGAGATGCAACTGGTGAGGGAGATAGATCTCACACTGCCAGGATCCCCAGGCTTAGGAATCGGTATGATGTCAGCCTCCTTCCATACTGCAGGGAGTTTGCCAGTTCGCCAAGTCGGGTTGACGACCCCCAGGACAGCTACATGACCAGAATGGCCAGACCGAGTGATCATGCCATAGGTGATACCATCATGCCCTGGTGCAGTGTCCCGATGAGATGTGAAGGCTGCCTGGAGCTCCTGGTCGGTGAAGTCTTCATCTGTGACGTCCTGAGCCTGGCATGCCACTTGGATCATCATCATCCTCCTAGGAAGGAGGGTGGCTTGGAGGTCCCGGGGATCCTGAGGCAGTTGAGCCATGGCTGCTCTGGAGGCGAAGAGGTCCCCCAGACGTTCTGCCTCTGTTGCCGGGTTTGGGTGCAATCGAGTCACTCTGCGACACTGCCCAGTGGCCAATCGTAACTTGGTCCAAATCTCAGATAAGGTGGAGTAGTAGCTGAGGGAGGCACACCACTCGAACCATTTAGCTTGCCGGACCCTGTGTGAGACATGGTGTGCATGCCGCACCACTTCCCTGAGCAGACACATGGACTCAGCCGTGGGATTACGCCTGTGCAATTTGCGTACAACGTTGATCCAGTGGTTCTGTTCCCTGATGTCCTCATTGTAAAACCACCAGTCACGATTGTATGACCCTCCGCCTGTAATCTTAGGTATGGTTGCCTCAGCTGCACATGCAAAAACTGCCTGCAAGCTCAGAGCTGCCTCATCAGGATCTTCTGGAAGAGGAGACTCTGCCCACCAGTGCTCGATGACCTCCTAGAAGCAATGCCAGTCGGCTCTCTTGAGATTCCATCTGGGGGTAGGTGTGGGGGTCGGACACTGCCGGACCATCAGTGTGGTGACCACTGCAAAGTGATCACTGGTGAGATGGGGGTGGACCTCCCATCTTGCACTCGAGAGCAACCATCTAGAGATGAGTGTGACATCCAGGTGGCCACTGTAGTGATGGGTTGGCTCACCATTGTTGAGGAGGGCGATCTCAGGGACCTCCTCCAGCACAGCCACAAGGTGCCTCCCAGCTGCATTGGTAGGAGAGACAGAAGACTTGGGTGGTGGGCATTGGCATCCCCAGCCACAAGACCCTCCAGAGGGGCGAGTGCTGCCACCTCTGAAATGTCAAGGGTGTACCGAGAACTTCTGTATAAGTTATAGACCACGAGAGGTCCATCCGGCAGGAATAGGGTGACAGCCTGGACCTCCACGCCCTCTCCGCAGTTGATGGGGTCAGCGGAAACTGAAAGAGAGATAGAGGCCCTGACGTAGATCACTGTTCTCCTGCCAGTCCCTTCCAGGCACTGAAGGTAAGCTGAGAATCCCAGGATATGTGGTTGTGTTTGAAGTGACGAATTGGTAAGTGTCTTCTGGAGCAGGAAGACATCAACCTCATCCTGAACTGCAGCTTCAATCAGTAAGTGAATTTTCTGCTGCAGCCCACAAATGCTCCACTGGAGGATCTTCAAGGGCCGCAGAGGTGGCCCTCTGATTCCATCTCTGCCTGGAACTCGTCGTCCGTTGTTGGTGACTCCGGGGCCTCGTCCATCACGGACTGGAAGGACTCCTGGATGATGGCTTGAAGTTCCATTGAGTCCTTCCTGTCCAGTAGGACCATGCCCAGCATCCACGACAGGAGCTGTCTGCAGCACCCCTGTCCTCTGCCGACGGCACCAGGCAACAGAGGAGCGCTGAGATGACCCCGATGGTTTTCTTCAGTCGAGTGGGAAATGAGTCTACCAATTCTACTGTAGGGGTTGCAGCTGCATAAGCCCAGGTGCACCCTGGTTCCGGCCTGAGTGGCTGCGGGCTTCCGGGTCCCCTGGTGGGGAACTTCTGCCTGACTCTGGCTGCTCACAGGAAGGGTCTGCCCTTGGGAAGAGGCCTGCTGGAGGGATGGCAAGGAATGATGGTGCCCAGCCGGGACCTGCTGGGCAGTGTTCCTGGTCTGTGGCTGCTTTTCCCAGTGATTCTGTCTTTCTGGCCACCGTGCTGTCTGACCCCGCAGTTGACCATGCTGCTGCAAGCCAGTGCCTATTCCCTGATGCCTCTGCTGGGAGCCCAGTGCCAGTAACTTGCTGGTATTGCCCTCCTGCGGTATCCGGGGTGCTGCGGTTGGAGCCCATACTGACTGTTGCTGGGTGGTTCCAAGGCTGGGTGGCATCGGGGCTGCCGGGTCGTTCCAATGACGAACCTGCTGCGAGTGCTGCACCATCACAGGACAGCTCCGGTTCCAGGCATGGTGCCTCTTTGAGCAGTTGGCACACTTGGGCTCTGGCTGAAGGGCCTCGCCGGTTGGCTGCTTGAGAATTGCAATGCAGTCCTTCGAGTCATGTGCCTTGCTGCACACACCACACTTCTCTCGCTGGCAAGTGGCTGCAATATGATTGAACCCCTGACAGCTGAAGCATTGCAGTGGGCCCGACAGGTATGGTCGGGTATTGAATCTTCCCCAGACCCCAAGGTCCAGGTGCACAGGAAGTGGACCTTTGTGGTGGATCAGCACCTGACAGGTGGGCACCTTGTTTACCGTGGCAGTGAGTCACTCTGCCTTGACAATATTGGGCACTTCCTAAATGGGGTCCAGTGGTAGGGGCACAGGGACATGTAAGAGCACCCCCCTTGTACACCTTCTCCCAGGCAACCAGTTCCACCATGCTGGGATGCGTCACAACCAGCCCCTTCAACCCCTTGTAAGAATCTTCGTCCCGAGGAATGACCAAAACCTCGTTCCTCAGAATGAACTCGCAGTGGAACTTGAGGCGGGGGGGTAGATCTTCCAGATACCTCACAAACCCATAATTGGGAACCTTGAATTTGTTGAAGGCCCTGGTTGCTTGTGCCCGAGCAGAGTGGGAATTCCTTCTTCCACGTGGAGTCAGCCAGTCCCCATCCTCTGTGGAGGCTGGTGCAACTGGGTCGGGGACCTGGGATGGCTCCATCCTTGCCAGTTGAGGAGCTACAGCCTCCTGGTTTCCTTCCATGACCCCTATGGCCATCTGGGGGTGCAAGTCTCCTGGGTAGCAGCTGCCGACAGATCTAGTGGCAGATCGACAGATACAGTAGTCTCCACTGCATCCTTGGCCTTCTTGATGGGGGCTCCCACCTGCCCAACGTCGTCCTCCGATTCGTCCCCGCATTCCAATGAACGTTTAGGCCGTTCTCCTGGGTCTAACATGGTGACTGTAGGTGTGGGGACAGAACCTGCAGCGGAGCTGCTGCCAGTGACCTCATAGCCGCCCACACTGGGTGCAGAGCTGTGAGGCTCAGTGCCCCAGTAGGAGCCCTTAGTCACCCTCACGAGGCTCACAGCTCTGAAACACAGTCTAAGGATCACTAGGAACGACGACGCTAATCTGTGCGTAAACTAACACATATGTATATTCCCAAGCGAACACAACACACTCTCTGTTCTTGAATCTCTGTCCTGTGAATCCTGATTCTCGTAAGTCTTGTCCATTTCTACCCTGTTTTGCAAGCAGATGATTTACAATCTCTTCTGTCAATACACTTTCCAGTAAATTCTTTCAGAAAGTAACTATGTTATTCTTGAATTCACTCAGCATTGATCTGACCAGGTTGATTGCCTTAATATCCGAGAAACATTTCATTCTTATGCAGAACCAGCGCTCGATGTCATCAGGGTTCGTGAGCTGGGAAGTGGACACAATATCCATGAAGGCTAGTGCATGGTACGCGCATGTTTCACTATATTGTTGTATATCATGAATCACCTGAAGTGTTCTGAAGCAGGAGTGCATGTAGAAGTAGTCAACTACCATTGTGTAGGCGCTGCCAGAAAGGCCACTGTCATAGTAGAGTAAGGAGCCATCGAAGCAGGAATACAGTGCAATACAGTTAGATTGGTTGCGCATGAATACAATGTACAATGCGACCTTGGCCCTTGGGTACAGGAGGCCTGCAAATTAGCTTATAAGATAAGATTTCGTTTGGATTTTTAACCCCGGAGGGTTAGCCACCCAGGATAACCCAAGAAAGTCAGTGCGTCATCGAGGACTGTCTAACTTATTTCCATTGGGGTCCTTAATCTTGTCCCCCAGGATGCCACCCACACCAGTCAACTAACACCCAGGTACCTATTTGCTGCTAGGTGAACAGGACAACAGGTGTAAGGAAACGTGTCGAAATGTTTCCACCCGCCGTGAATCGAACCCGGGCCCACCGGGTGTGAAGCGGGAGCTTTAGCCACCAGACCTTTACAGATTTTACCAAATGCACAAGGTGTGTATTTAACAATGTCGCAAATATTACATACTCTCAGTGGTTTGGTGGTCTCCAGGAGAGGGTGATATTCACCAATTATTTCGACGTTCATTATTTTTACTTCACTTACGGGGCTCGAACCCGCAACAATTGAGTTGTAAATCTCCAGACGGAGGCCCTAACCACTAAACCAACGGGGAACAAATATATACTGTCAACTAAATATATTTATACACCATAGGAATGTTCGTGTGGAAAATTGCATTTATCTGAATGTAACTAATTATATACATAATAGTAAATGATAACTAGGATAATTATTATTTATCAATGTTACATAGACAAGTAGGAACTTGGGACACTTAGGTCGCAAAAAAATGTCCCCCTTCGATACCTACCATTGTCATATCCACAAGTTGCTCTGGACCTATTAATTAAATGAAATATACATACACCAGGAATGCTGGTAAATATATAAATCTGTGGACTGTATATTAAAAATAATAAATGGTTATATATATACACAATTATACAACAGAAGGAAAATATATCTTAATATCACTCACCAATTTGACTGGATATTAAGTTGTATCATACTCAGAAAAACCTCACTAGCTAAATTTATGAAAACACTGGCCAGAATTATACACAAATCTAGAGAGCTTATCTGAGGTTCATGGAGCTGTCTTGTCCAGTCGTCTGATATCTCAAGTTATGCAGGAATGCACATCCAACAATTTTGCCTCCTATTTGAGAGGTGTCATTCTAATTTTAACCTCCAGAGCACGAAAAATTCTTCCCATTATATTAACATTGTATCCAATTCAAAACCAAGATGGCGAGTCCCGTCTGTGCAGACGCAGGCTTTCCGTTTTCTATGACATAAATATTATTAAATGCAGTATGGCCATCTATTTACATATAAATACTGAATTTCTGGAAAATATATACAGTATTTTCAACAGTTCGCATAGGCACCATATAGTGATAGTGCGATGTGTTATAATAGTTTAGATAGTGCAGCGTGTTATAATGATGATGATAATAATAATAATAATAATAATAATAATAATAATAATAATAATAATAATAATAATAATAATAATAATAATAATAATATAATATCTTTATTTACTACAAGTGCAAGGTATACAGACTATAGCTGACATCAATGACATACTACTATATAGAAAGTCGCCTGTTATGCTGAGCATTTCTTGCAAATTAGGTCCTTGTCCCAGGATGCGACCCACACCAGTCCATTAACACCCAAGTACCTACCTCGTCAGGAAACACTTGTCCTGTTTCCTAACAAACATTATACCTATCTACCTCTAGAAATAAAACACATTATTTGACTTGATTAGGTTATCCAAGGTTCAATTCTACATTATTCGCCGCTGTAAAAGTTTAAGATTATGCAAGAAGCTTAAATAAGAAGCTAATTTATAATCAGTTGGATAATAGTCACTGTCATTAATACCACCTGCTGTTTTTATGATTTTTTACACTAGCTTATAGACAATATTCCTCGATGCTATTTTATACAACAATCCATTTTAAATCAATAATAGATCTGCAGTGTTTTCCGGAAACATAGTTTGAAGTATACAACGAGGAAATTGTTTGTTATTATATTAAATCTCTTATGTTGGCAGCAACAAGGTGGGTGTTTACTGCTGTGTTGTTTACCTTTAAGAGGATCAGTCGTGTGGGAGACGCCGGGGAGGGTGGACGTTGCTTCTGTTTCTCTAGCATTTATTTTGGCTGTATAATACTATAATTTGTGATTTTTGTGTGTGAGGGGAGTGAAGGATGGCAGCCACGTTGCCCTCAGACACTCACCTGCAGGAGGCTGACACCACTAACAGGAAGACCACTCGCAAGCAGTGGAGTATTCAAGGTGAATATGGGGGAGTGATAAACCCGCAGGGGGTCCTAGTAAGTATATTTAGGTACACGTACATGTAGATACAGTTACACAAATTATTATCCATGGTAACATATGCGTGAATTACCCAGGATAACCCAAAAAGTGACTTATTTACATTAGGGTCCTTGACATCTGGGGAAACTGCCAGGAGTCAGGTTTGATCCAAGGGAGAGAGGGAAGGACAGCTCCAGTGCCTTGGATCAAGGAACCTCCGCTGAGATATTCAAGGGGAATAATGAACAACTTTTCAAATACTGTGATCATTGTACTTGTAACTCTGAAAAGGTGAAGGGCTCTTGATCCGAGGAACTGAAGCCTCCCTCTTCCTTAGATTGAACCTGATGCTACGACCCCTACGGGTTTAGCAGACTCCATTAACCACAAACTTGTATGAAGTATTATCAAGCATATATATCTGTTCAAACTTTAGTTAGTTAATATATGAAACTCTTGTGTAACATTTGAGTTGCTCAGCAGCTTCCTCAGTCAGCAGCTTCCTCAGTCAGTGGCTTCCTCAGTCAGTGGCTTCCTCAGTCAGTGGCTTCCTCAGTCAGTGGCTTCCTCAGTCAGCGGCTTTCTCAGTCCAGTGGCTTCCTCAGTCAGCGGCTTCCTCAGTCCAGTGGCTTCCTCAGTCAGCGGCTTCCTCAGTCCAGTGGCTTCCTCAGTCAGCGGCTTCCTCAGTCCAGTGGCTTCCTCAGTCAGCGGCTTCCTCAGTCCAGTGGCTTCCTCAGTCCAGTGGCTTCCTCAGTCAGCGGCTTTCTCGGTCCAGCGGCTTCCACAGTCCAGTGGCTTCCTCAGTCCAGTGGCTTCCTCAGTCAGCGGCTTCCTCAGTCCAGTGGCTTCCTCAGTCAGCGGCTTCCTCAGTCAGCGGCTTCCTCAGTCCAGTGACTTCCTCAGTCAGCGGCTTCCTCAGTCCAGTGGCTTCCTCAGTCAGCGGCTTCCTCAGTCCAGTGGCTTCCTCAGTCAGCGGCTTCCTCGGTCCAGCGGCTTGCTCGGTCCAGCGGCTTGCTCGGTCCAGCGGCTTGCTCGGTCCAGCGGCTTGCTCGGTCCAGCGGCTTGCTCGGTCCAGCGGCTTGCTCGGTCCAGCGGCTTGCTCGGTCCAGCGGCTTGCTCGGTCCAGCGGCTTGCTCGGTCCAGCGGCTTGCTCGGTCCAGCGGCTTGCTCGGTCCAGCGGCTTGCTCGGTCCAGCGGCCTCCTCCGTCCCGCGGCCTCCTCGGTCCAGCGGCCTCCTCGGTCCAGCGGCCTCCTCGGTCCAGCGGCCTCCTCGGTCCAGCGGCCTCCTCGGTCCAGCGGCCTCCTCGGTCCAGCGGCCTCCTCGGTCCAGCGGCCTCCTCGGGCCAGTGCAGAGACAGGTGGAAGAAGAGTAGTTTGAGGAAATCAATCTCTCAGCCTGGAGTCTGTTTAGTCCATCATTCTTGAGTTCTTATAAATTAATCTAATTCCATAATTTTTACTCTGATGGACTAGTAAGGCTGGAAAAGTCCACAGTCAGATGACCAAAAGCTCTAGCTATGGGCTGTCATATGACCAAGACCCCACATCAGGAAATGCTTGCCCTGTTTCCTGACAAATATAATAATAATAATAATAAATCTTTATTTCTACAAGTACATGTACAAGGTATACAGACCATAGTTGACATCAGTGACATACTACTATATAGAAAGCCACTTGTTATGCAGAGCATTTCCCGCAAATTAAGTCAGTTTTGTCCCAGGATGCGACCCACACCTGTCTACTAACACCCAGGTACCCATTTTATACTGATGGGTGAACAGGGACAGCAGGTATCTTATGCAAACACGTCTCAAGTGTTTTCCATCCGTACCAGAGGAGATTCAAATTCCAGACCTCAGTGTGTGAACCGAGTGTGCCAGCGATCAAGCTACAGGACACTGTAATCTTACCTAACCTAAATCAGTCTTGATAAAATTTAGGTACCGACTGCAACTGTGTACAACTATGGCATTATTTTAGTTTTCAGCACATACACAACCTATATGGAAATAAGTCTCTTTGACTTTGCTTTTTTAAGTTATCCTAGATAATTACACGTTACTATGCAGCGCTGTATAGCCCTTGTGGCTTAGCTCTTCTTTTTTATTATAATAATACACATTACTTATAGTTATCTGTTTACAATGTTTTATCACTGATTTCATCATTGCTTAGTTAATCTTAAGTTAATTTTAAGCCAGCCCGTAATGCTATGCATGTAAGTGGCTTTGGCCTGCTGCTCTTACCTGTATCTTTTTTGTACCTCTGTATGTATGCTAAATTTCTAAATAAATAAATAAATAATAATTGTAGTACTAGTGTACCTCTACCTAAATGAACTTACTTAACCCTTTGACTGTCGTGGCCGTACATATACGTCTTACGAGGTACCGTGTTTGACGTATATATACTCATAAATTCTAGCGGCTTCAAATCAAGAAGGAGAAAATGGTAGGCCCACATGTGAGAGAATGGGTCTGTGTGGTCAGTGTGCACCATATAAAAAAAAATCCTGGAGCATGCAGTGCATAATGAGAAAAAAAAAACTCCGACCGTTTTTTTAATTAAAATGTCGACTTTGTGATCTATTTTCGCATAGTATTCATGGTTGTATTCTCGTTTTCTTGGTCTCATTTGATAGACTGGAAAACATATTATAGAAATAGAGGTGATTTTGATTGATTTTACTATAAAAAGAACCTGGAAATGGAGCTCAAAGTAGGGGAAATGTTTGATTTTTTGCCGATGTTCAAAAGTATACAAATGATGTCCTTTTCCAATAAATGTCCAACTAGCCATTCTGATATGCAGTCATGAATGGGTTGATGTTATTTGTACAATTATTACAGTATTGCAGTAGTCTTCATAATAGTAAGTCTTCTATTTTTTGTTTGAATAAAAATTCAAAATAGAAAGCAAGAGTAATATCAGAGGGGCCTGGGGACATGACTGATGAACAAAGAAAATGTGATTTTAGAGCCAGGAATGTCTGCATTGTTCATTCTGGACCTTATTTTAAAATTCATATTTTTTTAATTTTCGTGAAATTGGCCAAATAGCAAATTTCTGATCACGTTATTGGGTAGTTGAAATTGGTAAATGGGCAGTTTCTTGTACTCAATCGATAGAAAAAACGGAGTTCTAAAGAAATAGCTATGAGTTTGGTCGACTGGAACAATGGAATTAGCCAAAAATAGGGCTCAAAATGGGCGAAATTGACCATTTGTAAATATTGCCGAGGTCACTAACTTCACGAGAGCGTAATTCCGTCAGTTTTCCATCAAATTTCGTTTTTTTTTTTGGTGTCATTACAATCGGGAAAAGATTCTCTATCATTTCATAAGAAAAAATAATTTTTTTTTTAAATTTTGCGACACCAGGAGACTCCTCAGGATTGGGGGTTGCTACAGTCAAGGGGTTAAAGCTACATTATAGGGGAAGTCTTTCTTGTACAGTTTTTTTTTTATGAGGAAATGTTAATGGAAACTGGTTAGATTAAGCTGCTTATCGTTTAGTTAAAGATAGGTTAGATTTAGGTTGTTAGGTTGCACTGGGTAAGGCTAGATTAGTTTAGATTAAGATAGGTAAGGTTATGCTAGGTAAAGTTAGGCTGTTTGGTTAGATTACTTTTATAATTTTTTTTCAGGTACAAGTACTCATAGATAGCTACATAAATTGTCATTGTCATACATACCAGCATATATGTAGGTTAACTACTTTAACCCAAAAAAGTGAAAGTGACTTATTTCCATTGGGGTCCTTCAGTTAGAATTAGTCAGGTTGCATTAGGAAAAGTAACGTTTGGTTAAGTTAAATAACCTAAAAAATGGCACTTATCTTCGTTTACATTTTGCCAGGCATGAGACATGCCTCAGTGTACCTCATGACCTATCTTCCAAAATAACTTGCACAAAAAAATGATTACCTATTCTGTGCTGTATATAGGCTGTACTGTTGTGTACTGAAAAGTGTAAAATAATGAGTGCTACTGTGTAGCTGTCAGTGTGACTATTACCCAAACTTTTTCAGGTATGTCATGCTGGCACTTGATTGGAAAAAGAGTTGGTCAGTGTTTACTTTATATTCTTGGCAGAATTGGGTGATAATTTATAGTTTACAATGAGTAATTATAAGTGGGTTTTGCAATGAACATCATTTTTCAAGGGGCAAATTGTTAAAAAAAAAAAATTAGCACTGGTTAAGCTAAGTTAGCCAAGATTACATTACATTAGGTTAGATTTGGTTATGTTCTAATCCAACTCGCTTGAACTAAACCTACCTAAATTAACCAAACAAAACCCAACCTAACCTAATGCAGTCATTGTATAACTGTATACTAATCTTAACTAGGGGTGTCCCAAAGTATCAGTATTGGTATTGGTGGTATTTGCTAATTTTTGTCAGTATTGTCCTAAAACTGAGCATCAGTACTGGCAAAAAATTTTGCCATCATCCCATCTCAAATCTTAACACAGCAAATGTATGGGAAAACTGAAACTATACTATTTGTGTAAAAAGAAAATTAAAAAAGTAGATCATTTTATGATGTTCTGTAACAAGCAACCTATATTAGTGGTAACCTCACTGTAATGTCTAGGAATATTCTTTAATTCTTGTCTGTTGGGTGAATTTATTGTTGGCAGTGTAGAAAAAATGGCAGTTTAAATTTCCATTATAGACAGGCACATTACTTAGCTACTAGCAAAGGCATGTAGCTTCCTATATATTATGCAATGTTATGTAAAATACTCATGGTACTGTGCTCTTAGCAAAAAAAATTCTGAAGACCAAACTTCAAATTATCCAGTCTTGAAATTTGAGGGAACCCTTATGATGATGTAGTAAATTTTTTTTACTGAAAATTTTCTTTGTTTATTATATTTCCATTGTTTGTGTACATTGTATTATATACGTATTTTAATGCTTGTGATAAAATTCATGTAATGTTGGTGAGGAACTCTTGATGCAAGGAATTAGGCGTGTCCTCCCATTTCTTTAATCAATCCTGATTGCCTCCTGTGATAAGTGTGATATATAACTCCCATAGGTTTAGCACTTCCTCCTAAATGGAGGATTCAGGGAAACTGGTTAGCTAGACTTGAATCCTGGACTCGCGAAATCGTAATGATACGATTACAAACAAACAATACTGATCAAAGAGTTTTATGACTCTCTGATCGCTGGTTCTATCCCCACCTGTGGTATGGTTTGAGTCCTGGAAGTGGGAAGTAGTGTCTGCACTCTGAAAGAGTAGTTGGATATTGCAATTCAGAAGGTTATTTGAGCTGTAATGTCGGCCTGCTTCTGGTAAGACAGATAATGAATAACTTGAGTTTTTTTTTTTAATCACCATACCTTAGTGGGAGACTGCTGATGTGTTGAAAAAAAATTAAAATGGCCAATCTTCCATGATATGCTACATCTTTCATTGTAAATTAAAAATTAACAAATTGTAAAGTTAAAATTTTTGGTCTGACAGGTGGCCCAAGGGGATTGCTGCGGCGAATGAGAAGTCAGTTAGCAGAAGATGGCTGTCCAGAATCGCAACTGGTTATGGGAAAGACACTTCTGCAACAACAGAGCCAAGGTTAGCTAAACTTATCTTGTCTGAGAAACCACGAAGCCATGTCCATTTATTCATCGTCAGTTATCTGAAATTAATTCATTGAATGTCCTCTATTTTATGTACTTATGAAACTGGCTCAAAATAAATATTTTCAACAATCCTTTTCCATGTTTAGAGTTTCCATATTTTTGAGTCTGCTCTTTTATAGTATTTTTAACTTTCTTTCCTGCCTTTTGCTTGGATTTGTGTGTGTTAAAATAATGCTTGCCTTTCATATACGTACTACATTCTTGTCTCAGCACAGATACTCCTACCTAAATTTATCCAGTGGTTATGCTGTATCTGTGATTACTTGTTCCAAGTACAGTGGTACCTTGAGTTACGAACTTAATTCGTTCTGGAAGGCTGTTCGAGTGCCGATACCGAACGACTTTTTTTCCCACAAGGAATGATGTAAATTAGATTAGTCCGTTTCAGACCCCCAAAAATACACTTACAAAAGCGCTTAGAAAATACACTTGCATAATTGTTTGAGCTGGGAGCTGTTTGAAACTCGAGGTACCACTATATCTTCTCTTATCCTTGCATCAACAAGGTTCCAGAACTAAAAGGACTTGTGATATTTTATTAAAATGTCTTAAGTGTTTACTCTTGCCTTTAATTATAACACGTTTGCATCACGTACAGTGCCAGGTTTTCACCATTATTTATCTGCTACCCGCCATATCTAGTAGTCTTAGGGTAGGAATACCATTTAGTTTCCCTGAAAAGTTTTCTAATTGGACCCCTTCAATACAATTTTAAGACATTGTACCTTCAGAGTTTAAAAAAAACTTGGAGCACCTGACACATTCATAAAACCATTCTGCATGCTAGGTTAGGTATATTAAAAGTTAAACATTTGACTATTATGTACTTTCACCATGTGTCTTACAAATAAAGAAGTGAAGAAATGAGACAAAAGCAGAAAGAGAAGGGGGCTTAAAGGAAAGAGGTTGGGATATCAGCATTTACTAGGACGATAATGTAGTGGTGGAAAAAAAATAGTTGACCAGATGGTGTTTACCTGGATTACCTGGAGTTTACCTGGAGAGAGTTTCGGGGGTCAACGCCCCCGCGGCCCGGTCTGTGACCAGGCCTCCTGGTGGATCAGCGCCTGATCAACCAGGCTGTTGCTGCTGGCTGCACGCAAACCAACGTACGAGCCACAGCCCGGCTGATCAGGAACTGACTTTAGGTGCTTGTCCAGTGCCAGCTTGAAGACTGCCAGGGGTCTGTTGGTAATCCCCCTTATGTGTGCTGGGAGGCAGTTGAACAGTCTCGGGCCCCTGACACTTATTGTATGGTCTCTTAACGTGCTAGTGACACCCCTGCTTTTCATTGGGGGGATGGTGCATCGTCTGCCAAGTCTTTTGCTTTCGTAGTGAGTGATTTTCGTGTGCAAGTTCGGTACTAGTCCCTCTAGGATTTTCCAGGTGTATATAATCATGTATCTCTCCCTCCTGCGTTCCAGGGAATACAGGTTTAGAAACCTCAAGCGCTCCCAGTAATTGAGGTGTTTTATCTCCGTTATGCGCGCCGTGAAAGTTCTCTGTACATTTTCTAGGTCGGCAATTTCACCTGCTTTGAAAGGTGCTGTTAGAGTGCAGCAATATTCCCGCCTAGATAGAACAAGTGACCTGAAGAGTGTCACCATGGGCTTGGCCTCCCTAGTTTTGAAGGTTCTCATTATCCATCCTGTCATTTTTCTAGCAGATTCGATTGATACAATGTTATGGTCCTTGAAGGTGAGATCCTCCGACATAATCACTCCCAGGTCTTTGACGTTGGTGTTTCGCTCTATTTTGTGGCCAGAATTTGTTTAGTACTCTGATGAAGATTTAATTTCCTCATGTTTACCATATCTGAGTAATTGAAATTTCTCATCGTTGAACTTCATATTGTTTTCTGCAGCCCACTGAAAGATTTGGTTGATGTCCGCCTGGAGCCTTGCAGTGTCTGCAATGGAAGACACTGTCATGCAGATTCGGGTGTCATCTGCAAAGGAAGACACGGTGCTGTGGCTGACATCCTTGTCTATGTCGGATATGAGGATGAGGAACAAGATGGGAGCTAGTACTGTGCCTTGTGGAACAGAGCTTTTCACCGTAGCTGCCTCGGACTTTACTCTGTTGATGACTACTCTCTGTGTTCTGTTAGTGAGGAAATTATAGATCCATCGACCGACTTTTCCTGTTATTCCTTTAGCGCGCATTTTGTGCGCTATTATGCCATGGTCACACTTGTCGAAGGCTTTTGCAAAGTCTGTATATATTACATCTGCATTCTTTTTGTCTTCTAGTGCATTTAGGACCTTGTCGTAGTGATCCAGTAGTTGAGACAGACAGGAGCGACCTGTTCTAAACCCATGTTGCCCTGGGTTGTGTAACTGATGGGTTTCTAGATGGGTGGTGATCTTGCTTCTTAGGACCCTTTCAAAGATTTTTATGATATGGGATGTTAGTGCTATTGGTCTGTAGTTCTTTGCTGTTGCTTTACTGCCCCCTTTGTGGAGTGGGGCTATGTCTGTTGTTTTTAGTAACTGAGGGACGACCCCCGTGTCCATGCTCCCTCTCCATAGGATGGAAAAGGCTCGTGATAGGGGCTTCTTGCAGTTCTTGATGAACACAGAGTTCCATGAGTCTGGCCCTGGGGCAGAGTGCATGGGCATGTCATTTATCGCCTGTTCGAAGTCATTTGGCGTCAGGATAACATCGGATAGGCTTGTGTTAATCAAATTTTGTGGCTCTCTCATAAAAAATTTATTTTGATCTTCGACTCTCAGTCTGGTTAGCGGCTTGCTAAAAACTGAGTCATATTGGGACTTGAGTAGCTCACTCATTTCCTTGCTGTCATCTGTGTAGGACCCATCTTGTTTAAGTAGGGGCCCAATACTGGGCGTTGTTCTCGATTTTGATTTGGCATAGGAGAAGAAATACTTTGGGTTTCTTTCGATTTCATTTATAGCTTTTAGTTCTTCCCGCGATTCCTGACTCCTAAAGGATTCTTTTAGCTTAAGTTCGATGCTTGCTATTTCTCTGACCAGTGTCTCCCTGCGCATTTCAGATATATTGACCTCTTTTAGCCGCTCTGTTATTCTTTTCCGTCGCCTGTAAAGGGAGCGCCTGTCTCTTTCTATTTTACATCTACTCCTCCTTTTTCTTAGAGGAATAAGCCTTGTGCATACATCGAGTGCCACCGAGTTAATCTGTTCTAGGCATAAGTTTGGGTCTGTGTTGCTTAGTATATCTTCCCAGCTTATATCGGTTAGGACTTGGTTTACTTGGTCCCACTTTATGTTTTTGTTATTGAAGTTGAATTTGGTGAATGCTCCCTCGTGACTAGTCTCATTTTGTCGGTCTGGGGCTCCTCGCATACATGTCTGAACCTCAATTATGTTGTGATCTGAGTATATTGTTTTTGATATGGTGACATTTCTTATCAGATCATCATTGTTAGTGAATATGAGGTCTAGTGTATTCTCCAGTCTAGTAGGCTCTATTATTTGCTGGTTTAAATTGAATTTTGTGCAGAGATTTAAAAGCTCGTGTGAGTGTGAGTTTTCATCAGAGCTGCCTCCTGGTGTTATTACTGCAACAATATTATTTGCTATATTCCTCCATTTTAGGTGCCTTAAGTTGAAATCCCCCAGGAGCAAGATGTTGGGTGCAGGAGCTGGAAGATTTTCCAGACAGTGGTCAATTTTTAACAGCTGTTCCTGGAATTGCTGGGATGTTGCATCCGTGTGAATGAAAAAAAAAAAAAAAGTTGAGAAAAGTACCCAATTCAACTTCTTCCACAGTAAACCTTCCAAGAGTATATTGAGGCCAACTGTTTTTATATACGAATTTTTAGAGCTTCTAAAAAATGTTTTTACCCTAGCACATGTTTTTGGGCAGTGATTCACTAAGGACATCTATCATTTCAGTGCCCAGTAACACAAGTTACTCTGATCTGATTTTTTTACTGGTTTTGCTTCAGAAAGAGGTAAATTCCTTTGAATTCAAAATGTATTAAGAACATCTGCATCAGAGTAACATGCAGATATAAAATATTGGTAACTGTAGCAGAGATGAAAACTTGTGTTATGCATAATCAATATTGCAGATTTTTTCTGCATACAGTTTTGAAAAAAAAAAAATTCAGTTTCTTCAACCACTAAATATTTTAGTAAGAGCTAACTGCACCCTGTACATCACTACTGTTAAGTAAGTTTATTCAGGTATACACAAATAGTTACATAGATTATCATACATAGCAGCATACAGTTACATAGATTATCATATATAGCAGCATATGTGTAGAGAACGTAGGATAACCCAAAAAAATCAGTGTGTGTTCTGTGCACATCATTACTGTACTATTTACACCACTACTGTACTATTTTCATTACTGTTCCATGCATATCACTACTGTACCCTCTTTATCACTAGATAAGCAGCATTTTTCCATGTGTTCTAAATGCCTTTAATCTTTTCTCTAACATACTGTATTTCTGTTCTTTCCTGGTGGGTCCCCACACACCATGAAGTGATAATGGAGATAGTGATAATTTCTTGTAGAGAATGAAGGAGACGAAGAGGGTGCGCGTTTGGCAGTGTTCTGGCTGACGAGGGCATCCCTTCAGGGCAGCAGTGAAGCAACAGAGCTGCTACAGAACTGTCTTGACAAGAACATTGGTAAGCTGGATACACAGATGTACTGCTTATAGTGATAAAGAACAAGTGCAGAGAAAGTCATTATTGTGATAGTGCTTAGCTTGATTGACTTGATAAAGCTCTACCCAGTGAAACAGTTAAAATAAAAATTTCTGTATTTGTCTTCCACCTTGGCAATTTGGTAGTAGTAGGTCACAAACAAAAGAGAACATTTAATTTTAAAATAAAAGGTTCTTTACTATTAAGTGTCTTTCTACTAAAAATTTCTCTGCTTACAGCCATTATTCTGCATTAGTAAGTTGATCACATGACAGTAGTGGATGGTACTTGCCAGTTATTGGTTTATTTACGGGGTAAAATTGACCATTTAATAAGACTGGTGAGAAAAAATATTGGATAAGATAAATGAGGATTATGTAATAGGGGATATATTGCTGAAAGGTGGCAGCTAATAAGACTGTTATTGCAGATGGAGATTTCAGCAACAGTGGATCCCTGCAGACCTTGATAGGAACCAGAGGAGTAGTTACTTAAGAAAAACGTGCACTGGGTTTAATGTTACAACCTAATTATTATATTAAATATGACATTTCACCAAAAAGAGGGAGACGTCTTCAACAAAACTTCGTTGTATTAAAGTTCATGGTGCAGCACACAACATTCACTGGATTGGACTACTGGACACAAAGGCCCAGTGTAGTAGACCTAGTCTGCTGCGTTAAAGGCACTAACAGACATTTTTTTTTTTTTCAACACGTTGGTCGTCTCCTACCGAGGCAGGGTGACCCAAAAAGAAAGAAAATCCCCAAAAAAGGAAATACTTTCATCATTCAACAATTTAACCTCACTCATACATAATCACTGTCTTTGCAGAGGTGCTCAGATACGACAGTTTAAAAGTCAACCTCCAAACTGCCAATATCCCAAACCCCTCTTTCAACGCTTTCAGGGTTTCGGCCGTACTAGTACGGCTTACGCCCCAGGGTTTTTGACTTACAGTGGTCCTTCAATAATCGTCCGGCCTGAAAATCGTCCATTTCGGAAATGGTCCTGGTTTTTCGTCAAAATATTGGCTCGCAAATGGTCCGGTAACTCGCTAATAGTCCTTCGTCCCGGACGCGTACTCACGCTCTGAGCTGCCTCGGCCTTTCCTTCCCAGCCAGTGTGCCATTGTATATCAGTGAGCGATGGTCCCCTCACGTGCTCCAGCGAAATATTTCATAATATTCCATTTATTTTAGTGCTTGCAAGTTATTTAAGTGCTAAATAAGCAACCATGGCTCCAAAGAAAGCTCCTAGTGCCAAGCCTTTGGTAAAGAAGGTGAGAAATACGATTGAATTTAAGAAAAAAACATCATTGAACAATATGATAGTGGCATACGTGTGGGCGAACTGGCGAGGATGTATAACAAATCCCGTACAACCATATCTTCCATCATAGCCAAGAAAAAGGAAATCAAGGATGCTGTTGTTGCAAAGGGGGTAAATATGCTGACAAAAATGAGGTCACCGGTACTCAAAGATGTTGAGAAGTTATTATTGGTGTGGATAAATGAGAAACAATTAGCAGGAGATAGTCTTATGACGTCACTTATTTGTGAAAAGGCTAGGCAGTTGCATGACGATTTGGTAAAGAAATTGCCTGCAACTAGTGGTGATGTGAGTGAATTTAAGGCCAGCAAAGGCTGGTTTGAGAGATTTAAGAAGCGTACTGGCATACACAGTGTGGTAAGGCATGGTGAGGCTGCCAGTTCGGACCACAAGGCAGTTGAAAAATATCTGCATGAATTCAAGTAGTACATAAACAGTGAAGGACTGAAACCTGAACAAGTGTTCAATTGTGATGAAACAGGCCTCTTTTGGAAGAAAATGCCAAAGAGGACCTACATTACTGGCATTAAGAAACAGAGAAGTAACCCCAGAAAAGAAATTGGTACCCGAGGTGTTGATGGAAGGGAATTCCCCTTCCAAACAGTAAATCATCCAATCTGTCTTCCATACACAAAGAAGAATTGCCAATAAAGGTAAGTGTTATTCTGTTAATGTTTAATTCATCATTGTGCTCCGGGTTTTCTCGTGTTTTCACGGTCGCTCTTACATGCTAGAACTTTAATTTGTCATCAGTCCTATACGATACATCCCTCTAGCGCCTGGAACCAATCTTGGGCGGAAAACATTATATACCGAGTCAAAAAAGGAGAATTAGTGTGCACTACCTAGCAAAGTTTACTGCCAGAGGGGAATCAGGCCCGTGTCCCGTGTGAAAAAAATAATAATAATTGAACTTTTCGTGTCAGAGGAAAGAAAGTCTCACTGATAACATTGAGTATACATAGTGTATAGTGTATACTACAGTGGCTCCCTAGTATATTGATGATAAAGGCTAAAGTGTCATTTGAAAACAGGTGAATTTGTAAATGAAGTGATAAGCCTATAGAGGCAGGTGCCAGAAGTCACCAGAAACTTACCACAGGTCAGCTGTTTTTAATAATCTTCCTGGCTTGCTAGTGTACTCACATATAATCTAGTGATACCAGTGAATAGCAGAATACAGTGTTGTAGTAGCAACTAACCAGTATTATAATGGTACTTAGTGGAGTGGAGTGACTTTCATTAGTTTCTTTTTTCTTGAAATACCAGACGTATACTGTGAATTTCACATAACCTGTAGTTACCAGCGGTCGCAATATACACAACGAGAAGCAATTATTACTACAGAAAAAGCATCCTTCCTCCAAAATTTCCACCAGTCAACTATAGTGATAATATAGCATTTATTGTGGTGGAGACGGAAAAAAAAATAGAAAAGCTAGATACAGCGATTGATAAACAAGGGTTGAGGTCGACCGTTCGTCATTGTAGGAATTGCCAGCAGTCACCGGTTTCTTCAACACACAAGTTATACTTTTGTATCAATCAAATCACATATTACTCAGGTAGATAATTTCCAGTAGATCCTTCATGTGTTAGCTCAAATCACCGACCAGTATGTTTTAAATAAGTGACCCACTGATCAGATCAGATCGACTGGTCCGAACCCTTGACTGGTTTCAAACGGTTTCGTTGGACAATAAAGCAGACTGTAAATGGATGGGGTTGTAGGCGCCCTTATAAACACGAACATTAAATATAAATCAGGAATGTGCACGGTAAGCTGTCCAATATACAAAAAGTTAGAAACAGAAATACAAATAGCTAGAGCTTCATTTAAGGAGGTTATTAATAGAATATTCAAGAGGTTGCTAGTAGAATTACAGTAAATCAACCATTCAAATCAATATGAAGCTGTGTGTAGTCTGTGGTCAGTCAAACAAACGGGCTTCCACATGGGTAAATTGTCATTTTTGTGGAAATTGGTGTCACGCCCCTTGTGCAGATATCCAAGAACTAGCTACAAGCAGTGTTAAAACAGGGAAGTGTTTTTGGGTATACCCAAATGAGATAAATCTGTGGACTAAAATCACAAGGGTATTAAGAGGACAACATCAAAGCTGCTTTCATAGAAAACCTGGAAGCTTTCTACAACAGATGGGAACATAAAAAGTCTGGGCTGAATGGTACTGCCCTTGATACTGGCCATGTAGTCAGAAACTGTAAGGCTGGAGGTGATGTCCTGGTAGTCAGTAAATGTGGGGCTGATAGTGCTGTCCTGGGAGACAGTAATGGTGAAGCTGGAGGTGCTGTCCTGGGAGACAGTAATGGTGAAGCTGGAGATGCTGTCCTGGGAGACAGTAATGGTGAAGCTGGAGATTTTGTCCAGGTAGTCGGGAATTATACGCAGGAAGGAATACATATAAATGACCTCATAGGGGACAGGAGCCATAGTAGGGAAACAAGTGTAGTCAAAGATGAGATAAAACCAATATTGCAAACTAGAAATACCGCAGGAAATAGCAAACAAGAGGACTCCACTAGCAATAGTGAGGATATATTACTGAAAACAACTGGTGGGAGCTCCATTGTTGGTGCTAAGGAGGATAGAAGTAAGACAGAGAAACATGCACCAACAGGGAATACAGTCACAGAAACCCAAGGCAAACGGAAACCAAGCCTGTGCACATACTATGCACTTGGTATCTGCTGGCATGGGAAATCTGGAAAAACAGACGGGACGTGCAACTACGACCACCCTAGAAAATGCCATGCCCATATGACAACAGGAAAATGCAAACTCCCTTCCTGTAAGCTTTTTCACCCTGAACTGTGTACCTCTTCAGTACAGGAAAGACTGTGCTATAACTTAAATTGCCAGGCATACCATCTAAAGGGGACAAAAAGATACAAAAACATCCAGGCCATGGGAAAACCTGGGTAGCCACAGCCACTCAAGAGGGAGAGGTTTTTTAGTGCCAGGAAGGAAAAAAAAACTGGCAGGAAATGGCAGAAATCGTACACCAAATCCAGTGATTCCTGGAGTGGAACCACAGTCGATGGCCTCCACTCCAAACCAACAGATACAGATACTAATGCCGGAAAAAAAATCCCCCCCCAGTACCAACAATACCACCAGTCCGATAACATTCTTCTTTGCAAATATACAGGGTCTAAAGCCAGCAACAAACAACAAAATACCTTTCATCCGTGGACTGCTTGCAGAGGCAAAGGCAATGTTCGCGGCTTTCACTGAGACCCACATAAAGGATCACTTGGACAACGAAATATGGATCCCAGGTTACAACCTATACAGATGTGACAGAGTGAACAGGCAAAAGGGGGTGGGGGGGTTGGCCTGTTCATTGCAGAGTCACTTGTTTGCACAGAACTGCTTAATGCCTCAAATGATGTAGTGGAAGTTTTAGCAGTAAAGGTCGAGAACCAAAACCTAGTCATTGTGGTAGTCTACAAGCCTCCGGATGCAACATCCCAGCAATTCCAGGAACAGCTGTTAAAAATTGACCACTGTCTGGAAAATCTTCCAGCTCCTGCACCCAACATCTTGCTCCTGGGGGATTTCAACTTAAGGCACCTAAAATGGAGGAATACAGCAAATAATATTGTTGCAGTAATAACACCAGGAGGCAGCTCTGATGAAAACTCACACTCACACAAGCTTTTAAATCTCTGCACAAAATTCAATTTAAACCAGCAAATAGAGCCTACTAGACTGGAGAATACATTAGACCTCATCTTCACTAACAATGATGATCTGATAAGAAATGTCACCATATCAAAAACAATATACTCAGATCACAACATAATTGAGGTTCAGACATGTATGCGTGGAGCCCCAGACCGACATAATGAGACTAGTCACGAGGGAGCATTCACCAAATTCAACTTCAATAACAAAAACATAAAGTGGGACCAAGTAAACCAAGTCCTAACCGATATAAGCTGGGAAGATATACTAAGCAACACAGACCCCAACTTATGCCTAGAACAGATTAACTCGGTGGCACTCGATGTATGCACAAGGCTTATTCCTCTAAGAAAAAGGAGGAGTAGATGTAAAATAGAAAGAGACAGGCGCTCCCTTTACAGGTGACGGAAAAGAATAACAGAGCGGCTAAAAGAGGTCAATATATCTGAAATGCGTAGGGAGACACTGGTCAGAGAAATAGCAAGCATCGAACTTAAGCTAAAAGAATCCTTTAGGAGTCAGGAATCGCGGGAAGAACTAAAAGCCATAAATGAAATCGAAAGAAACCCAAAGTATTTCTTCTCCTATGCCAAATCAAAATCGAGAACAACGTCCAGTATTGGGCCCCTACTTAAACAAGATGGGTCCTACACAGATGACAGCAAGGAAATGAGTGAGCTACTCAAGTCCCAATATGACTCAGTTTTTAGCAAGCCGCTAACCAGACTGAGAGTCGAAGATCAAAATGAATTTTTTATGAGAGAGCCACAAAATTTGATTAACACAAGCCTATCCGATGTTATCCTGACGCCAAATGACTTCGAACAGGCGATAAATGACATGCCCATGCACTCTGCCCCAGGGCCAGACTCACGGAACTCTGTGTTCATCAAGAACTGCAAGAAGCCCCTATCACGAGCCTTTTCCATCCTATGGAGAGGGAGCATGGACACTGGGGTCGTCCCACAGTTACTAAAAACAGACATAGCCCCACTCCACAAAGGGGGCAGTAAAGCAACAGCAAAGAACTACAGACCAATAGCACTAACATCCCATATCATAAAAATCTTTGAAAGGGTCCTAAGAAGCATGATCACCACCCATCTAGAAACCCATCAGTTACACAACCCAGGGCAACATGGGTTTAGAACAGGCGCTCCTGTCTGTCTCAACTACTGGATCACTACGACAAGGTCCTAAATGCACTAAAGACGAAAAGAATGCAGATGTAATATATACAGACTTTGCAAAAGCCTTCGACAAGTGTGACCATGGCGTAATAGCGCACAAAATGCGTGCTAAAGGAATAACAGGAAAAGTCGGTCGATGGATCTGTAATTTCCTCACTAACAGAACACAGAGTAGTCAACAGAGTCAAGTCCGAGGCAGCTACGGTGAAAAGCTCTGTTCCACAAGGCACAGTACTCGCTCCCGTCTTGTTCCTCATCCTCATATCCGACATAGACAAGGATGTCAGCCACAGCACCGTGTCTTCCTTTGCAGATGACACCCGAATCTGCATGACAGTGTCTTCCATTGCAGACACTGCAAGGCTCCAGGCGGACATCAACCAAATCTTTCAGTGGGCTGCAGAAAACAATATGAAGTTCAACGATGAGAAATTTCAATTACTCAGATATGGTAAACATGAGGAAATTAAATCTTCATCAGAGTACAAAACAAATTCTGGCCACAAAATAGAGCGAAACACCAACGTCAAAGACCTGGGAGTGATTATGTCGGAGGATCTCACCTTCAAGGACCATAACATTGTATCAATCGCATCTGCTAGAAAAATGACAGGATGGATAATGAGAACCTTCAAAACTAGGGAGGCCAAGCCCATGATGACACTCTTCAGGTCACTTGTTCTATCTAGGCTGGAATATTGCTGCACACTAACAGCACCTTTCAAGGCAGGTGAAATTGCCGACCTAGAAAATGTACAGAGAACTTTCACAGGGCGCATAACGGAGATAAAACACCTCAATTACTGGGAGCGCTTGAGGTTCCTAAACCTGTATTCCCTGGAACGCAGGAGGGAGAGATACATGATTATATACACATGGAAAATCCTAGAGGGACTAGTACCGAACTTGCACACGAAAATCACTCACTACGAAAGCAAAAGACTTGGCAGACGATGCACCATCCCCCCAATGAAAAGCAGGGGTGTCACTAGCACGTTAAGAGACCATACAATAAGTGTCAGTGGCCCGAGACTGTTCAACTGCCTCCCAGCACACATAAGGGGGATTACCAACAGACCCCTGGCAGTCTTCAAGCTGGCACTGGACAAGCACCTAAAGTCAGTTCCTGATCAGCCGGGCTGTGGCTCGTACGTTGGTTTGCGTGCAGCCAGCAGCAACAGCCTGGTTGATCAGGCTCTGATCCACCAGGAGGCCTGGTCACAGACCTGGCCGCGGGGGCATTGACCCCCGGAACTCTCTCCAGGTAAACTCCAGGTATTGTTTATGTACTACATCTATATTTCATGTAAAAAATTTTTTTGTTTTACTTCTGGGTGTCGGGAACGGATTAATTGAATTTACATTATTTCTTATGGGGAAAATTGATTCGTAAATCGTCCATTTCGATAATAGTCCCACTTCCAGGAACGGATTATGGACGATTATTGAGGGACCACTGTACTAGTACGCATAAATTCTGGCGCCCTCAAATCTAGTGAGAGAAAGCTGGTAGGCCTTCATATGAAAGAATGGGTCTATGTGGTCAGTGTGCACAGTATAAAAAAAAATCCTGGAGCACACAGTGCGTAATGAGAAAAAAAAAACTTTGACAGTGTTTTTGGATTAAAACATCGACTTTGCACTGTATTTTCGTATGGTATTTATTGTTGTATTCTAGTTTTCCTGGTCTCATTTTATAGAATGGAAGACATATTACAGAAATTGAGATGATTTTGACTGGTTTTACAATGAAAAGTGCCCTGAAATTGAGCTCAAAGTAGCAGAAATGTTCGATTTTTTCCAAAGTTCAAAAGTAAACAAATCATGCCAAGGGTCCAATACACATCAACTGGTGAGTCTAATATTCTTTCACAAGTGCGCTGATATTATTTATACCATTTTTACACAAACGCAGTAGTCTACATAACAGTAAATCTTCTATTTTTTTGTAAGAATAAAAATTTAGTGGAAAGCCAAAGAAATATAAGAGGGGCCTGGGGATGTGACTAACGAACAGAGAACTTGTTATTTTAATGCCAGGAATGTCTTTCTTGTTTATTCTGGACCCTATTCGGAAATTGGCATCTTTTGAAATTTGTGTGAAATTGGCAAAATTGCTAAATTCTGACCACTTTATTGGATAGTTGAAATCGGTAATGGGTGGTTTCTTGTACTCATTCGATAGAAAAAATGGAGTTCTAGCAAAATAGTTATAATTTTTGTCAACTAGTACACTGGAATTGGCCGAAAATAGGGCTCAAAGTGGGCAAAATCACCAATGCATAAACATCGTCGAGACTGCTAATTTCGCGAGAGCATAAGTCAGTAAGTTTTCCATCAAATTTCATACTTTTGGTGTCATTATGATCAGGAAAAGATTCTCCATGTTTTCATATGAAAAAATAAATTTTTTTAAATTTGGGGACCCTGAGAACAAGTCTTGGAGAGGGCCTGGGAACCCTGAAAGGGTTAAGGTGCAGGCATTGTACTTCCCATTTCCAGGACTCAAGTCCAGCTAACCGATTTCCCTGAATCCCTTCACAAAATATTACCCTGCTCACACTCCAACAGCTCGTCAGGTCCCAAATACCATTAGTTTCCATTCACTCCTCTCTAACATGCTCACACATGCATGCTGGAAGTCCAAAACCTCCTTTACCCCCCTTCCCTCCAACCTTTTTGAGGACGACCCCTACTACCTATGCGCTCTCCAAGTCATTCTACTTTGATCTGTTCTCTCTAAATGACCAAACTACCTCAACAACTCCTCTTCAGCCCTCTGACTAATACTTTTAGCAACTCCACACCTCCTCCCAATTTGCACACTCCAAATTCTCTGCATAATATTTATACCACACATAGCCACACATTGGCAGTTATTATGGTGTTAAACACCTTGACCTTATTACAGCATATCTTCTTCCATTTGGATGGCCATTTCTAATTTAAAATGAGTGACAAGCTGTGGTACTGAAGCAGCTCTTAGTATAAAGAAACCAGAGATCATCAAAAGTGATTATGTATGTTTGAGGAATATTTATATGGGTGACTTGAATGGTGTAATCTGTAGTATCATCATACCTCTGGCAAGACAATGATGGAATGAGTGATGAAAGTGTTTATTTTTCAGGTGGGAAACAGCTGATTTGTTAAAAAAAACTGCTTAAGTGTGTTTTTCACTTCTAAATTTTACATTACATTATTGCAGGAATATGCGAGCACAATTACCATGAAGTGCGGGAGTGTCTGGCCATGGATTTGCAAGAAAAACTGGCAAGACGAGCCGCTCACATGTTGTTCTGCAGGTAACTGGTAACTTGCTTTACATGGTGCAGTAATGCCATTTGGCATATGCAGGTGCCCAATGCTTAAATTGACTTCTTTGACTGCCACAATTTAAAAACACTCTAACACATTTGTTGGAATAGAAAGGCTTCTCAGATAATGATCGGTCTCTTCATTCATCCTATATGTAGTCTTTTTTTCAAATTCTCAAATTCAGTTATTATCTTTAGACAGCCTTTTTCTGCTTCCACATTTTTTTCATTGCTTTTTCTTCCTTGCTCACTATTTATTGTTTCCTTACACTTGGTTGAGATAACCCTTGGCTATCATTCTATTATGTATTCTCATATCTCAAGCTTTAATTTTTCACTTGATCAAGACACTATTATACATAATATTTTGAGGCATTTTAATGACTTGTTCGTTTTGCTACATTTGAAAGTTGATTGAATATACTGTAATAATCTTTGAGATGACACACTACAGCCCATGAGGAGTGCAAACAGATAGGGTAATTAAGTTTAAAGGTTTGTTAGTACTGTATTTTAAGAGTTACTGGATTCATAATAGAGCTGGAGATATTAGATAATAGCATACCATATTGCCATATTTGTTGAGAATAAAAGTTGAGGAATTCTCATAACTTATCACATTTCAAAAAGGAAACAAATACTGTTAGCCATTTTTATAGTAGTGTGCAAAGTAGAATTATGGAAAGTAAAACTTTATAGAATTTGCTAACTAAAGTAACTTCAGTGTTCAGTTCTGCAGTTACTTAAAATTTTTTGCAGTGTGAGTGATGGAAATGATGTTATCAGCAGCAGCGGCCTGACGAGCAAAATTCAGGAAGTTTTAGCAGGTGATGATGAGGATGGCATGGAAACTGAAAACCAACAGCAGGTAAGGGAAGAACTGCAGTGTGATATGAAAGTGACATGTCCTCACAAGTTCATTGCATAATTCACGGGCTTTATAAACCATGTTATATTTGTCCTCAAAATCTGTGTCCCTGAATATTTTTAATAGTTTCTCTTTGTCCCCTTGTAACTAATATTGCAATTTCCCATTCGGTATCCTCCCAGTCTGTTCAGTTCCACTTGGGAAGGTGTCTAAATACAGTATTGTAACATGGTTCAGACAATATTTTTAACATTGTTATTAATACTATAAAGAGTTATGAAATTCTGAATAAACATTGTTTTAATGATTTAATTTTGTTACAGAACCATGAGCAGTCTGAAAGTTGTGCTACCTTAGAGCAACGCTATGGTGGAGAAAGATTTACTGAGGAACACTTAGTTTCAGGGTCGGTACTCTACTGCCAGGGTCGCGTTCCTCCTCTTCATCACTTTCTTACTCTGGATTCATCCTCTCCAAAGACTTCATACGTCTTGCAGGCAATTCATTGGCCCTACAGGGCCCTAGAGGGGATTTATCATAGCTGCCTGCATTTCTTTGGAGTTGTACTGACTAATTATGCACACAAAATTTTAGGATTTTTCACGCCAGTTTTTAGTGGACTGGCAATATTTTTACTAGGTAGCTTAATATCATTGTTTGGAGTAGAAAATACAGCAGTTGTTCTGCCTGTTATTGTATCCTGTATATCTCTAATAATAATGGTAATGTCATCTGTTCATATGTTATTAAATAGAAAAAGATTTAATAGCTTTCACATTTGGTCATTGGTGTTTTCTCATTTTTGTTCAGAGCTGGACATTGATCGGGCAGAAAGACGATTCAAGGCAAGGTGCTGGAAACCATATGGTACAATGTGTATGGCTGTATTCTTTTATCTCAGCACAGTACCATTAACATCACCCAAACTTATGATCATATTTTTACCTGTAATGTGTGTGTCTGCAATTATAACATTTTTGCTTATCCCAGAAAGGCTAAATGGATGGCAGTTTCTCTCTCAAATAGTTTACATATCAGCTATGATTCCAAGTGTGCATACAAGCATCAGCAGTTGGCTTGTCTCAGTCTCTGCAGGAACAGGCTTGGAACACATCCTTGCAGAAAACCACATTGATGTGTGGTGGAAATTAAAATTTCACTTAGGGGTGGGGCCTTTGCTTCACTTGTTGTGGTTTGGTATCCAGCTTGGCATGGTAGTATGTAGTGGTCTTGTTCGTCTCCCTCCCCATCTAGTCAGTGTTGTATGGTGCCATTTGGCTGTAATAGCATACCAGAAGGTAGCCACACCAACTGATATCTTATATCCTGTTGTTGGGTGGTCTGTGTTAATTTTTTTACCTACCCTTGCTTCCTTCTTGCTGCTAGTAGGACCTGCTATTATTTGTGCTTTACTTGGCTACCATGTTGGGGTGGATAATCAGGCTTTGCTGCTCTTATTTTTATGTAGCACTATAGGCTTGTGGATATTGAAACATTTGCCAAACTTACTTTTAGTTTGCAAGTGGGTCATGGTTGGATTAATGCTATTGGTTTTGATGCATCCCAATCTTTTTGTGAGGTCACCATCTGCCCAACATTCTAGTCTGCAATGGGATAGTTATACAAATGTTTGTCTACCTTCAAAAGACACTGGGGCTGTTACAGTGCATGGTTGTCTTCCTCTGTTAGAAACTTTGGTGAAATGGCAGGGGTCTGTTGCACAAGTGAGTATTATAAGTGTGCACAACTTACCTGAGGCAGTGTTTTCTCAGTTACCAACAGCCCTTGTTAAACCTATACAATGTTATTTAGGTAAAAGATTGCCTCCTTGTCCAGTGAGCAAGATTATTACAACCCAGATGGAGCGTTGTCAGCTGTTGCATAGTGTTTTGGGGTCTGATGCTTGCACACTAGAAAACTGGAATACATATAACTTTGATATTACAGTGGCAATGAGTTCCTCATATTGGAAATTTGGTAATGAAGGTTCTCAAGTAAGTCTTCAGGCAGATAGCACATTCCAGGACTTCGTGCTGAAGTTACACATAGGTGATAAAGTGGAATTTGTTGGAGCTTTGTCTGAGGGAATTGGCTCACTTCATCCCAAGTTGCATTTATCTTCTATAAAGTGCATTGACTGCAAATCAAAGCTTGCTCCTGTTCATAAAGTAAACTTACAAATCAGTTATAATATATGGGCTGTTCCTACATTCATTTTTAATTTCTTTTTGGGGCCAACATTAACAATTTAAGATCCATGCATAATTTCATTATTTTTTACTGCACTAGAATCTTTAACACATTGGTTGAGGGTCATGTTATAATAGTGGAAGAATATATTGTAAGGTCTTGACACTAATATTGACCAATATTCCAGTATTTAAATCATATCCCAGTTTTTAATGTGATATAGGAATGAATTACCTGAATGAGAAGAGGGAAAAATTGGGGTTAAAGATACTCAGTCTATTTTATCATGGTTGAGTGTAGTGAGTGATGGTATAATGTGCACGTGTTTGTCTTGTAATAAGTCAAATTCTGTTTTCTGTGTGCACGCACATAGGTTGTACGTGCATAGGTTTTGACATTACCTTCTACACCTGTACTGAAATTAAACATTCATTATCAGTGGAGTGTAAAGATTTTTGAGTTTACCAGATTGAACTTAAACCAGATCTCTACAAAAATGAACTGGGTATATCTGGGAATTACATAAATTCCTTATTAATCAAAACCTAAATAAATAATTTCTGGTCCATTCTGAATAAATTTTAATTGAAAAATGTATCTCGATGGACCTAATGTCCTAAAGATGCAATTTTCTAGTGGTGCAAGTAAATTTAGAGCTAGTTGTGGCACAAATATTAAATGGAGTTACTCAGGGTGGGTAATGTAGCTTGTCAACTGACGAGTTTTATAAGGCTGTGATGGTAGTCATTCATGAACTACATTTAATTTGGTATTTATTGACTCATTCCCTCTGTAATATTTATATTTTTATACATTGTGCAAGGCTTATTGACTTTATAGAAATTTTACAGATTTGAAAAAGAAGGCCTAGCAATAAGAATTAGAATGAAAGCTGAATTGTAGAAAGATAGTATTTTAAATCAAATAAATTTGTAAGATGAGGCTCGTACCTAATATGTCGTATGATGCAGCTGGGAAACTTGACTATAGTACTTTTCTCTTATTTTGATTGGATGCTTAATATCAACATTGTTTTTCAGTAATACTAATGCCACAAGCACTAAGATCCCATTATATTTAGGACAAATGTTAATTTTACTGTATTTGTATTTCAGTGTTGAAACTATATTTTTATTTTAACCTTTTTAGAATTTCCACCTCTTCAAGGGGGGCTCCTTGGCGTGGTGAAGAGGCTCTTGGTCTGAGGAATTAGACCTATCGGTCTTCTTCCTCAGACCGAACCTAATTACCCCCCAATCTCCCCTCCCCTATCCCATCCTCCCCATCCTCCCCTTTTTCCTTTCCTCCTCCTCCTCCCCACTCCTCCCTTTTGCCCTTCCTCTTTTTGTCCTTTGGGATTTCTCCCACAGGCGCGCTAGTTCCTAGGTGGGAGAAAGGACACCGGGGTCCATCCCATTCCGTTGAGGTTTCTTGGCGGTGGCGTAGTTTGCCGTGGAATCTGGATTGCCTAGGGATGTCCCGATCCCTCTCCGGTATCCCGGAGTAGCTTTGGGTGTCTTTTGGGCGACGGGTGTAGCTCTGGAAGCCACCTTTCGGATTCCGGGGGTGGTGGCTGAAGGAGGTATGCTTTGTGGCGGATATCCGGCCGCCCTCTCTTTTGTCCACCGAGGTAGCTCGGCAGATGTGAGGTTGCTATCCCAGATTGCTGGTTTACTGGCATGAAGGGTAGGGTATGGCACGGGTTCCATGCTGCATCTGCGCTACTAGCGGTGTCGAGTCCTCTTGGGCGCGGAGGGAGATTTCTGGCCCTTTCATCCCTCCTAGGAACTATCCCTCCCCGGTCCCCCCTTTTTTTTTCTTTTTTTTATTTTTATTTTCTTTTCTTCTTTCTTTTTTTTTCTTAAAAACAAAAAGAAGGAAGTAACCTAACCATGGCAGCCCTAGTCCATGAACCTGGTACCCCCGGGCCCCTTCTTGATACCGCACCCCGTTCTGACCCCGCCTCGTCTTTGGACCACTCTTCAGACATTCCTCATGCCTCTGTACCTATTGCCGGTGCTGTTTCCTCACCCGCTTCAGGTACTGAGGCCTCGACTGACTCCTTCGATTTATCAGACCTTCGCTCTCCTCTGACTATGCTTCCGGCCTCTCCCTCTACGGTGCGGCAATTTTCAAATCGCCGACCCGTTCCACGTCGGACCAACTCTGGTCCCACGCCTAAACGTCAACGACAATTACCTGCTGATGATACTTCTCCACCTTCACCTTCTCGTTCTTCTCAGAAACGATCGACACGTCCTTCACTACCTTTCCACGCTCAGTTTCAGACTGAACAGTGGACTAAATTCTTCACTTTACGACCAACTTCCTCTACTGCCTATCTTTCTGACCATAGTATTGGCAAGGCACTCCTACGCCATGTTGGTAAAGATATTTCTTTTCATGCTCTTAAGAGCGGTACGCGCATCATTACCGTACAGAATGCTACCCAGGCTCGTGAGCTCTCTCGTCTTACCCATATAGATACTGTTCCTGTCACCCTTGAAAAACATCATTCCCTCAATTCTTGTAGTGGTACCGTTATTCTGCCCCATACCATAGTTCAACAAAATTTCCAGACATGTGGCACCGACATTCTAGAACAGCTGGAACTCCAAGATCTCCCAATCCTCAAGGTAGACACTTACGTTCTTCCTGCCCGTGGGCGGAGACGATACCCTAGCAATTTGGCTCGTTTAACTTTTGACAGCCGAGAACTCCCATCCTCCGTTTATATAGCAGGACATCGGTTACAAGTTCGAAAGGTGATCCCTACACCACAACAGTGTAGAAATTGCTGGCGATTTGGCCATCCAGCGAAATATTGCAGATCTATCGCCGAATGCCCAGTCTGTTGTGCCGATGACCATTCTAATACGTCTTGCAATCGATCTCCCTCTTGCCTTAACTGTCATGAGGCTCACCCTTCGTACTCTCGCCGTTGTCAGGTCTATTTAAACGAGCAGGAAATCCGTTACCTCAAAGAGACAGAAGGTCTCCCTTATGCCATGGCAGTTTCTCATCTCCGCCTCCAAGGGAGACTCCCACGTGTTTCTTATTCCCGTGTTTCAAAACGTCCCCCCACTTCTGGTATCCCATCTTCTACACCCACCTCTGTGGTTACCTCTCCCATAATCACTCCTGTATCTAATCCTTTTGCTGTCCTCGGCTCAGACGTCCCTACTTCAACGCCTCAGCCTAATCTCGCTTCTTCGAGTTCTCTCTTACAAGCCTCAGTATCGACGAGACCTCGTACGACACCTCTTCCCAATCGTCCCTCTACTTCTCAAAAGTCAAAAAAAGGTCCGGTAACACCTCCTACCCATCTTCCACCTCCTCATTTTACCCTCCCTGTCTCTGTCCCTAGTTCTTCCCCTCTCACTGGCTCAGTTACAAGTGCAGAGGTTCACCCTCCTCCTCGTAATGTACCTTCCTCCCCTGTTCCCTCCCAAGTTTCTTCCTCTTCTGCCACCTCCCAGGTTCCTGTCTCTTCTGTCCCCTGCCACGCTTCTCCAGTTCCCTCCACCCTTTCGCCCCCCCCTACCTTGGTACAGTCCAATACAGTTCCAATCTTTACTCATCCTCCCCCTACCATTCCCAATATTGTCTCCCATACGACATCTCTGAATTCCGAAACACTTGAAGCAATCTCTGAATATATTGCAGAGACCAAACCATCAATGGACACTGATCCACCTTCCGCTCTTCCTCTCTCCTCTGCTCCATCTGCGCAACTCCTTTCTTCACAGCGCACCGTTCCTTCGCTGCTTGAACATTTTCCACTGCCTCCGCATGTGGACTTTTCTAACCCTTCTAGTCCGTAGGAACCCTTACCTGCGGATTTCAAGTATCTTTATCATTGCCAATCATGGCCTTTTTACAGTGGAATATACGCGGCCTCAGGGGTAATCGGGGTGAGCTTCAGATGTTACTCTCCCAGTTTGCCCCTGTTGGTGTTTGCTTACAGGAACCAAAATTACACTCTGCTGTTATTTCTCACATCTCAGGCTATAATTTATTGTATTCTTCAGATCCTTTTCCTGATGGGACCTTTAATGAAAGTGCCCTTCTTCTCCGCACTGATATTCCGTACCATCAGCTATTTGTTCATACTTCGCTGCATTACACAGCAGCCCGTATCCACTTACATAGGTGGTATACGCTCTGTTCTTTATATCTCTCTCCTTCTCGGGCATTATCTATTCCGGATTTTGCCTCCCTTGTTTCGTCATTACCGCCACCGATTCTGTTACTTGGTGATTTTAATGCCCACCATTTCCTCTGGGGAGGGTCTCACTGTGATTCCCGTGGAATTCAGTTAGAGGCTTTTCTTGCCACCCACCCCCTCCATGTTTTAAATACAGGTACTCACACCCATTTTGATCCTCGGACTCATACTCTCTCTTGCATCGATCTCTCAGTTTGCTCTTCCTCCGCCGCATTAGACTTTACTTGGTCTGTTCTCCCGGACTTACATGACAGTGATCATTTCCCAATCATTCTTACTTCCCCTTCATATTCGCCACCTCTTCGCACCCCACGCTGGCAATTTAATCGGGCAAATTGGAACCTTTACTCACACCTGACTGTTTTTAAAGAGGTTCCTTCTTCGTCCTCCATCGATGAGCTTTTACACCTCTTCTCGTCCTCCGTTTTCACCGCAGCTTCTCATTCTATACCCCAAACTTCGGGCAGGCATTCTCAGAAATGCGTGCCTTGGTGGTCTCCTGCTTGTGCTCGTGCAGTACGTTTGAAACGCGCTGCATGGGGCAGGTACCGGTACAATAGAACCACAGAGCGACTCCTTGATTTTAAACAGAAGCGTGCGATCGCTCGCCGTGTCATCCGTGACGCTAAACGCACTTGCTGGCGAGATTGTCTCCACCATCACCTCTGCTTCCTCTATGAGTGCAGTCTGGAAAAAAGTACGAAAACTGAGTGGTAAATATTCTCCTGACCCGGCTCCTGTTCTGCGGGTTGCCGGTGTTGATATAGCAAACCCACTAGATGTTGCCAATGAAATTGGCAATCATCTGGTCCGTATTTCTCAGGGACTCCATCTATGCCCCTCATTTCTTTCCTCAAAGTCTGCCAGAGAGTTAGCACCCTTGGACTTTTCTTCTCTCAGAGAAGAACAGTATAATGTGCCTTTTACACTTCAAGAACTGGAGGCAACACTCTCAGCTTGTCGATCATCGGCAGCTGGGCCCGACGACATTCATATTCGTATGCTACAACATTTACATCAGTCAGCCCTTGCAGTCCTATTACACCTTTACAATCTTATTTGGTCACAAGGAGTTCTTCCACAGCTGTGGAAATCCGCCATTGTTCTCCCCTTCCGCAAACCAGGCACTACGGGACATGAAACCTCCCACTATCGTCCCATTGCTCTTACCAGTGCAGTTTGCAAAGTAATGGAACGTCTAGTAAATAGACGTTTAGTGTGGTATTTAGAGACACACAACAGTCTCTCCACTCGTCAATATGGCTTTCGTAAGGGACGTTCTACCATAGACCCCTTACTGCGCTTGGATACGTATGTTCGTAATGCCTTTGCGAATAACCACTCAGTTATTGCCATATTTTTTGACCTTGAGAAGGCATATGACACAACTTGGAGGTATAATATTTTAGCCCAAGCCCACTCCTTAGGCCTTCGAGGCAATCTACCATCCTTCCTTAAGAACTTTTTAACTGACAGGCATTTCCGTGTTCGGGTTAATAATGTGCTCTCCCCGGACTTTGTCCAAGCTGAAGGTGTCCCCCAGGGATGTGTTCTGAGCACAACACTTTTTCTCCTTGCTATTAATGATTTGGCCTCTAGTCTTCCATCAAATATTTGGTCATCACTCTATGTTGATGACTTCGCTATTGCCTGTGCAGGCGCTGACTGTCACCTCCTTACAGTTTCTCTCCAGCATGCAGTCGACCGTGTTTCCAATTGGGCCACCACACATGGGTTTAAATTTTCCAGCACTAAAACCCACCAAATCACTTTCACTAGACGCTCTGTCATCTCTGATCATCCTTTGTACCTCTATGGCTCACGTATCCCTGAACGTGATACAGTCAAGTTTCTGGGCCTCCTCTTTGATCGTAGGTTATCCTGGAAACCTCACATTACCTCTCTGAAGGCAACTTGTCACAGCCGGCTGAACCTTCTTAAAACCCTTGCTCATCTTTCGTGGGGAGCTGATCGTCGAACCCTCCTTCACCTACATTCCACCCTTATTTTATCGAAACTTGATTATGGTGACCAGATCTATTCAGCGGCATCTCCTGCTACTCTCTCTAGCCTTAACCCCATTCATCACCAAGGATTACGTTTATGCCTTGGTGCTTTTCGCTCTTCCCCTGTCGAAAGCCTCTATGCAGAAGCGAACGTTCCATCCTTATCCGATCGCCGTGATGCCCATTGCCTGCGCTACTATGTACGCTCTCATGATCTCCGCAATCCTTCCATTTATAGAATGGTCACTGATATTAGTAGACATTCTTTATTTGTTCGCCGCCCCTGCTTACTCCGTCCCTTCTCTCTTCGCCTTCATTCGCTCTTGTCTTCTCTTCAACTACCACCTTTCTATGTACATGTAGCATCTCACTTTTCCCTACCCCCCTGGGAGGTCCCAGCTGTTCGAGTCTGTTCTTTCTCCCTCCCTTGCTCGAAAGCCCAACTGTCTACGGTCGCTTCCCGCTCTCTTTTTCTTGACCACTTTCACTCTCATTCTCATGCCATTGCTGTGTACACAGATGGCTCTAAGTCTTCTGACGGCGTAGGATTCGCAGCAGTTTTTCCGGACAGCGTCGTACAAGGGCATTTACTATCTTCAGCTAGTATTTTTACTGCTGAATTATATGCCATCCTTACAGCACTTATCCGTATTGCATCTATGCCTGTGTCATCATTTGTGGTTGTCTCAGACTCCCTTAGTGCTTTACAGGCTATACAAAAATTTGATACACCTCACCCCTTAGTCCTCCGTATCCAACTTTGGCTACGCCGCATCTTTACTAAGCATAAAGATATTGTTTTTTGTTGGGTCCCTGGTCATGTTGACGTACAGGGCAATGAACAGGCAGACACTGCTGCGCGGTCAGCAGTACATGACCTACCAGTTTCTTACAGAGGTATTCCATGTACGGACTATTTTGCTGTAATATCTTCCCACCTTCACACCCGTTGGCAACAACGTTGGTCTACTATGCTCGGCAACAAACTTCAGTCTATTAAACCGAGTATAGGTTACTGGCCGTCTTCTTATCACCAGTGTCGAGGTTGGGAGACTACTCTCTCCCGTCTTCGCATTGGCCATACTCGTCTTACTCATGGATATCTCATGGAGAGGCGTCTTGCTCCTCTCTGTGAGAATTGCCAAGCTCCATTATCAGTCAGCCACATTCTGTTGGACTGCCCACTTTATCAACGAGCACGCAGAATTTACCTCTGTCGTCGTCTTCGCCCCGCTGCTCTCTCTTTACCTTCCCTTCTCGCTGATGGACCCACCTTTCATCCGGACTCTCTTATTGACTTTTTGACAACGACTGACTTACTTCACAAATTCTGATACTTTCAGCCCTTTCTACTTGTATCTCTTGCTACCCTCTACCCCCGTACTATCCCCTGCCCCGCTGTTTTCTGTAACCTGCTGATCATCCCCCCTCCCTCCTGCCATCCAATTCCCTTGCTTCCTTCCCTACCCTGCAGCGCTGTATAGCCCTTGTGGCTTAGCGCTTCTTTTTGATTATAATAATAATAATTTAGAATTTCCAAAGAAATTATAGTAGAAGCTCAACACTGGAAAATATTCTACAGTATAGGAAATTTTGTAATATTTTAAGAAACTTTTATACTTTATTCTTGAAATAAACTCAATTCTAATCAAATCCCCCAAAGTTCAAATTTTTCATAGCTTTACTATATTTTTAATATATACATTACACTGTAGTTTTCACTACAGCCATTTTTACCTGCAGATTACATGGTTCGTGTGTGCTTTATCTAACAAACTAGTCAGTGTATAATAAAGCAGTAGAATTTTTGTTTGTTTTATCAATCCCTGTAATAGGTTTCAAATAAATGTTTAACAAGACAGCTAGTGAATGAGATGATTTTTTTTTTTTTTTTTGGGGGGGGGGGGGGTTGACTCCTACTCTGGTGGGAGATGACTGGTGTGTTTAACAGTATGATTGTATAAAAGTAAATTATGCAGGTCTTGATGAACACTTCAAATTTTTTAAATACAACAATTTATGCCATATATCTTTTTTCTCTCCATGGGGAAGTGTAACAGAGTTCTTCCTCTGTAAGCCATGCATGTCGTAAGAGGCAACTGAAATGCCAGGAGCAAGGTGCTAGTAACCCGTTCTGTATACATTACTAAAAATTTTCTTTTTAGGTCACACTTCCTCTGCGGGATACGGCCGGTGTGTTGAACAAAAAAAAACTTTATCGTATGCTTATTTCAACATAAGAAGTACTTCAAAGACACAGTATGACTATAATAATCAGTAGCATTGCTGTTCTTGCAACTGAGAAAGACCCTGGGGTTCATTTGTCAGTGAGCATATCTTCCTACACTTGGTGCTCCTGTTCACCTAGCATCTATCAAGGGCTCTTGATCCAAAGATGTAATCTTCCCTTTCTTGAATTGAACCTGAATTTTCCCCAGTCCCCCAGGTTCTGTATGATCCATGTGTGTTTAGCACTCCTTGAGTGTAATAATGTTTACTTAGCAGTAGATAGATACTGTACTTATGAGTTGTCTCTTTTGGGTAGCATCCTGGGGAAAACCTAAAGAGAGGGTTGAACACTTCCCTGTGAATAGTGAACTCCAATGGATATAAGCAAACTGCTTTGTTTTCCTGGGTTATTAACCTTCCAGGGTTACTAATCTGAAAGTCTTTACTACAGTAACCTTTTTTTTTTTTTTTTTTTTATAGCAAGTCAGCCATCTCCCACTGAGGCAGGGTGACCCAAAAAGAAAGATAGATCCACAAAAAGAAAATACAGTGGACCCCCGCATAACGATCACCTCCCAATGTGACCAATTATGTAAGTGTATTTATGTAAGTGCGTTTGTACGTGTATGTTTGGGGGTCTGATATGGACTAATCTACTTCTCAATATTCCTTATGGGAACAAATTCGGTCAGTATTGGCACCTGAACATACTTCTGGAATGAAAAAATATCGTTAACCGGGGGTCCACTGTACTTTCATCATTCAATACTTTCGCCTCACTCGCACATAATCACCGTTTTTGCAGAGGTGCTCACAATACGACGGTTTAGAAGCATATACGTGTAAAGATACACAACACACCTCTCCAAACTGCCAATATCCCAAACCCCTTAATAGACTAAGGGAAAGGGTGTACGATATTGCCGACTGTCTGAAGTTTATGAATTATTAAATTCGTGATTCTGGTTCTTTTGAACAAATGAACCAAGTCCGTAACCTGCTGTACCTGTAGTACAAGAGTACAGTACTGAACTGTACAATAATTTTATAGTACTGTACATAATTTACAGCAATTTTACATAAATTTTTGTGGTGGAGGGATGATGTAAACTACCATGATCAATAGTAATGACTTAGTATAACCTTTATCCCGAGTCGGAAGTTATAAAGCTCTACTAGTGAAAATAATGTAGAATGAAGACGTACCACAGAGATGCCAGACTCGACCTTCATTAGTTTCTATTAGGTTTAGCGCTTCTTTATTAATTAAAAAATGTGTACATTAGTTTCTATTTGACCCTGAGTACCACACATTTTCTCTTGCACCACCACTTGCGTTAGAGGCCATTATTAATTGCATTTGACATATGAACATTAGAAGAAAGGAGCACCTCAGCAGGCCTACTGGCCCAAGCTAGGGAGGTCCAACTCTCAATCACCGACGCACATTCGTGTACTTGTCTAGCCTATTTTTAAGTCTACACAAGGTTTTTGCTTCAATGAGCTACCTGAGTTTATTCCACTCATCCACAACTCTTACCAAACCAGTGCTTTCTTATATCCTTTCTAAACCTAAATTTTTCAAAATTGAACCCACTGCTGTGAGACCTGTCTTGATTAGATATTTTTACCATGTTATTTACATCCCCTAGGTTTAGTGCTTAATTTTGATTATAATATTTACATCCTCTGCATTTATTAATGTTTTCCATTCATACACCTCAGTCACATCCTCTGTAATTCTATGCCCTTCCAGAGTGCAAATTCAGTGCCCTCAGTCTATCCTTGTAGGAAAGATTTCCACACATAGGATCAACTTTGTCATCCTCTGCATGTTTTCCAGTGCATTTATATAATAATAATTATCACCCTGCCTCGGTGGGAGACGGCCGACTTGTTGAAAAAAAAAATTATTATTATTATTTCTACAGGTACATGATACAGCTTATACAGTGACCAAAACTGTGCAGCATAATTTAAATGAGGCCTAACCAACGATATACTTGCATCGTTGAAATATAACCTGAGGACTCCTGTTAGTTATACTAATTGATATGAAGCCAAGAATTCTATTCGCTTTATTGTGAACACTTATGCACTGGTGTCTTGACATTAAATTACTATTAATATAATCTAAAGTAAGTGCTAAACCCACATGGGTCATACAGCCTTGGCTTTAGATTATTGCTAACCAGAACTCCTAAATCTTTTTTACATTCAGAGTGGTTAAGATATGCATTATTTAGTTTTTAAGTGTCATGGTTCTTTTCTTTTCCAAGGCTTTGAACTTTGCATTTGTCTACATTAAACTTTTCCAGTCAGTGCATCGTAAGGGACGTTCTACCATAGACCCCTTACTGCGCTTGGATACGTATGTTCGTAATGCCTTTGCGAATAACCACTCAGTTATTGCCATATTTTTTGATCTTGAGAAGGCATATGACACAACTTGGAGGTATAATATTTTAGCCCAAGCCCACTCCTTAGGCCTTCGAGGCAATCTACCATCCTTCCTTAAGAACTTTTTAACTGACAGGCATTTCCGTGTTCGGGTTAATAATGTGCTCTCCCCGGACTTTATCCAAGCTGAAGGTGTCCCCCAGGGATGTGTTCTGAGCACAACACTTTTTCTCCTTGCTATTAATGATTTGGCCTCTAGTCTTCCATCAAATATTTGGTCATCACTCTATGTTGATGACTTCGCTATTGCCTGTGCAGGCGCTGACTGTCACCTCCTTACAGTTTCTCTCCAGCATGCAGTCGACCGTGTTTCCAATTGGGCCACCACACATGGGTTTAAATTTTCCAGCACTAAAACCCACCAAATCACTTTCACTAGACGCTCTGTCATCTCTGATCATCCTTTGTACCTCTATGGCTCACGTATCCCTGAACGTGATACAGTCAAGTTTCTGGGCCTCCTCTTTGATCGTAGGTTATCCTGGAAACCTCACATTACCTCTCTGAAGGCAACTTGTCACAGCCGGCTGAACCTTCTTAAAACCCTTGCTCATCTTTCGTGGGGAGCTGATCGTCGAACCCTCCTTCACCTACATTCCACCCTTATTTTATCGAAACTTGATTATGGTGACCAGATCTATTCAGCGGCATCTCCTGCTACTCTCTCTAGCCTTAACCCCATTCATCACCAAGGATTACGTTTATGCCTTGGTGCTTTTCGCTCTTCCCCTGTCGAAAGCCTCTATGCAGAAGCGAACGTTCCATCCTTATCCGATCGCCGTGATGCCCATTGCCTGCGCTACTATGTACGCTCTCATGATCTCCGCAATCCTTCCATTTATAGAATGGTCACTGATATTAGTAGACATTCTTTATTTGTTCGCCGCCCCTGCTTACTCCGTCCCTTCTCTCTTCGCCTTCATTCGCTCTTGTCTTCTCTTCAACTACCACCTTTCTATGTACATGTAGCATCTCACTTTTCCCTACCCCCCTGGGAGGTCCCAGCTGTTCGAGTCTGTTCTTTCTCCCTCCCTTGCTCGAAAGCCCAACTGTCTACGGTCGCTTCCCGCTCTCTTTTTCTTGACCACTTTCACTCTCATTCTCATGCCATTGCTGTGTACACAGATGGCTCTAAGTCTTCTGACGGCGTAGGATTCGCAGCAGTGTTTCCGGACAGCGTCGTACAAGGGCATTTACTATCTTCAGCTAGTATTTTTACTGCTGAATTATATGCCATCCTTACAGCACTTATCCGTATTGCATCTATGCCTGTGTCATCATTTGTGGTTGTCTCAGACTCCCTTAGTGCTTTACAGGCTATACAAAAATTTGATACACCTCACCCCTTAGTCCTCCGTATCCAACTTTGGCTACGCCGCATCTTTACTAAGCATAAAGATATTGTTTTTTGTTGGGTCCCTGGTCATGTTGACGTACAGGGCAATGAACAGGCAGACACTGCTGCGCGGTCAGCAGTACATGACCTACCAGTTTCTTACAGAGGTATTCCATGTACGGACTATTTTGCTGTAATATCTTCCCACCTTCACACCCGTTGGCAACAACGTTGGTCTACTATGCTCGGCAACAAACTTCAGTCTATTAAACCGAGTATAGGTTACTGGCCGTCTTCTTATCACCAGTGTCGAGGTTGGGAGACTACTCTCTCCCGTCTTCGCATTGGCCATACTCGTCTTACTCATGGATATCTCATGGAGAGGCGTCTTGCTCCTCTCTGTGAGAATGCAGCATAATTTAAATGAGGCCTAACCAACGATATACTTGCATCGTTGAAATATAACCTGAGGACTCCTGTTAGTTATACTAATTGATATGAAGCCAAGAATTCTATTCGCTTTATTGTGAACACTTATGCACTGGTGTCTTGACATTAAATTACTATTAATATAATCTAAAGTAAGTGCTAAACCCACATGGGTCATACAGCCTTGGCTTTAGATTATTGCTAACCAGAACTCCTAAATCTTTTTTACATTCAGAGTGGTTAAGATATGCATTATTTAGTTTTTAAGTGTCATGGTTCTTTTCTTTTCCAAGGCTTTGAACTTTGCATTTGTCTACATTAAACTTTTCCAGTCAGTGCATCAATCTATTCAGATCTTCCTGTAGTGTCCTTATCAGAATTATTCTGAAGGCCTAAGTAAGTTTATTTAGGTACGGGTACACATAAGTACAATTATACACAGTAGTGTGTCAATTACCAAGGCCTATTTTTGTGTCATCAGTAAACCTGCTTATGTCGCTATTTTTTCCCTCATCTATGTCATATATACTGTAAACAGCTGTATAGCCCTTGTGGCTTAGCACTTCTTTTTGATTATAATAATAATATACTGTGAACAACAGATTATTACTATTATTATTATTATAATCAAGGGGGAAGCGCTAAACCCGGAGGATTATACAGCGCCTGGGGGGGATGTGGAAGACATTCAGGCTTAATTCGGGGAACTGGAGCACAGATCCAATTCCCTAAATCAAGAGCCCCTCACCAACATCAAGGAACCTTCCTTGAGGGGTGTGAACAACAGAGGGCCCAACACTGACCCCTGTGGGGCCCCTTGTTGTACATCAGTGAGCACATGCAATAAACTGGCATAGGTGGCCTATAGCTCAGACGACAATGAAAACAAAGAACAAAAAGACAATACCATGACTGGAACAATACACAAATAACCCACACATAGGAGAGAGGATTTTACGACGAATTTACATCATAGTAAGCTCCTCTCTCCTATGTGCAGGTTATTTGTGTAACAATGAAAACAGCAGGTCTTGGACGTGGTCACTTTGGCCTGTAGTACTGGACAAATGTCTTGAGTCATTGGACTTGGTTCAGTGCTTCAGTAGACTTTTTTTTCCATTTTGTCCGATACTTCCAACATATGACTGGCCAATTTTTGCTTTTTTGTCTGAAATTGTCGAAATCTGATAAATGGAGGTCTATTAGTGAGAGGTTCAACTGTAATTAGAGTTATTAGTTTCCCTTCTTTGATTATCAAGGGAAGTTTTTTGATGCTGATGAGAGGCTCTTAATCCAAGGAAGTAGAGCTACCCTCCACTTCCTCAAATCAAACCAATCACAGGACTCAATCCAAGTTATCGTATGGAAACTAATATCCCAATTTCTTCAGTAAACTTTGCAAATTGGCATTTACACTGCCCCAAATATATTCAAATATTTCTTCAAGTAGATGTGCTCCAGTTCCCCGAATTAAGCCTGAATGCCTTCCACATCCCCCCCCCCCCCAGGCGCTGTATAATCCTCCGGGTTTAGCGCTTCCCCCTTGATTATAATAATTCTTCAAGTAGAATACACCAGATTCTAAAGTTTGAAGACGATCAAAAGAGGCATTCTCTAGTTACTACACGGAAACCAATTTGCCAAATTAACGTTTCATATGGAAAATCAATGCGATTCTCAATTTGAGAAAAACACACCAGTGCCAAAAGTGTCAAGCTTAGACGAGACACATATATACATATGAATATTTGAGCACTTAGGTACGGTCTGCGTGAATGTAGTCATATGTATATGTATGCATATAAAAATGTATTTGTGTGCATAAGTATAGTAATAATAATAATCTTTATTTCTACAAGTGCTGTATAGCCCTTGTGGCTTAGCGCTTCTTTTTGATTATAATAATAATAATATTTCTACAAGTACATGATAAAACTTATACAGACCATAGCTGACATCAGTGACATATATAGAAGGCCCCTGGTTAGATAAGATAAGATTTCGTTCGGATTTTTAACCCCGTAGGGTTAGCCACCCAGGATAACCCAAGAAAGTCAGTGCGTCATCGAGGACTGTCTAACTTATTTCCATTGGGGTCCTCAATCTTGTCCCCCAGGATGCGACCCACACCAGTCGACTAACACCCAGGTACCTATTTGCTGCTAGGTGAACAGGACAACAAGTGTAAGGAAACGTGTCGAAATGTTTCCACCCGCCGGGAATCGAACCCGGGCCCTCCGTGTGTCTTATGGAAACACTCCCAAATGTTGCCACCCGTACCGCGGATCGAACCCGGATATCACTGTGTGAGCTGAGTGTGGCACATCTCTTCCCATTATCACCATCACAGTTCATGTTCACTACTCATCACTCACTGTCACATAATATCTTTGTGATGTGTGGCTCCTGTGTTCATTATTTTCAAAGTCATGTTGTGGATGGCAGGAAAGTGAGTGTCGGGTTCATTACTGTTAATCCTGACATTCTGCCTGTAACCTGGAATTATCACCTTTATGGACAAGCACATGACAAATTTACCATGTATATACGCTAAAAATATAATAGAAAAAACAAAAAGGTACTATATCATGACTGGAACAATACACAAATAACCCGCACACAGGACTGATGGCTAAAGCTCCCGCTTCACACACGGTCCCCTCACGGAAGGTTCCTTGATATTGGTGAGGGGCTCTTGATTTAGGGAATTGGATCTGTGCTCCAGTTCCCCGAATTAAGCCTGAATGCCTTCCACATCCCCCCCAGGCGCTGTATAATCCTACGGGTTTAGCGCTTCCCCCTTGATTGTAATAATAATTCACACACGGTGGGCCCAGGTTTGATTCCCGGCGGGTGGAAACATTTCGACACATTTCCTTACACTTGTTGTCCTGTTCACCTAGCAGTAAATAGGTACCTGGGTGTTAGTGGACTGGTGTGGGTCGCATCCTGGGACAAAACTGACCTAATTTGCGGGAAATGCTCAGCATAACAAGCGGCTTTCTATATAGTAGTATGTCACTGATGTCAGTTACGGTCTGCATACCTTGTACATGTACTGGTAGTAAATAAAGATATATTATTGTTATTATTATTATTATGTGATGATCGGGCAGTGACTCCCGAGGGAGTGTGGTAGTTGTTACATGTGATGTATGGTTTACAGCTCTGTGGCAGCCCTATGACAGCCTTCTTCAGGTCAAGTCACAAAAGCCAGTATAAATAGGCGAGAGGGACAAGGATTGGATCACGAGAGGAAGAAAAAGTAGTGGTAAGGCTGATAGTGGAAGTAGTAGTAGGGAGAGTAGTATACAAATAAGCTGCACATGTGTGGATTATTTGTGTATTGTTCCAGTCACGGCATTGTGCCTTTTTGTTATTTGTGTAATAACAGCTATTTATTATTTTGCTTCTCCCTCAATTCTTATTGAAGAATAAAATTTCCTACTGGAGTTACCTGGAGTTTACCTGGAGAGAGTTCCGGGGGTCAACGCCCCCGCGGCCCGGTCTGTGACCAGGCTTCATGGTGGATCAGAGCCTGATCAACCAGGCTGTTACTGCTGGCTGCTCGCAAACCAACGTACGAGCCACAGCCCGGCTGGTCAGGAACCGACTTTAGGTGCTTGTCCAGTGCCAGCTTGAAGACTGCCAGGGGTCTGTTGGTAATCCCCCTTATGTATGCTGGGAGGCAGTTGAACAGTCTCGGGCCCCTGACACTTATCGTATGGTCTCTTAACGTGCTAGTGACACCCCTGCTTTTCATTGGGGGGATGGTGCATCGTCTGCCAAGTCTTTTGCTATCGTAGTGAGTGATTTTCGTGTGCAAGTTCGGTACTAGTCCCTCCAGGATTTTCCAGGTGTATATAATCATGTATCTCTCCCGCCTGCGTTCCAGGGAATACAGGTTTAGGAACCTCAAGCGCTCCCAGTAATTGAGGTGTTTCATCTCCGTTATGCGCGCCGTGAAGGTTCTCTGTACATTTTCTAGGTCAGCAATTTCACCTGCCTTGAAAGGTGTGATGAATGGCAAAGTGTCTCAATCTTTGCCTTGAAAGGTGCTGTTAGTGTGCAGCAATATTCCAGCCTAGATAGAACAAGTGACCTGAAGAGTGTCATCATGAGCTTGGCCTCCCTAGTTTTGAAGGTTCTCATTATCCATCCTGTCATTTTTCTAGCAGATGCGATTGATACAATGTTATGGTCCTTGAAGGTGAGATCCTCCGACATGATCACTCCCAGGTCTTTGACATTGGTGTTTCGCTCTATTTTGTGGCCAGAATTTGTTTTGTACTCTGATGAAGATTTAATTTCCTCGTGTTTACCATATCTGAGTAATTGAAATTTCTCATTGTTGAACTTCATATTGTTTTCTGCAGCCCACTGAAAGATTTGGTTGATGTCCGCCTGGAGCCTTGCAGTGTCTGCAATGGAAGACACTGTCATGCAGATTCGGGTGTCATCTGCAAAGGAAGACACGGTGCTGTGGCTGACATCCTTGTCTATGTCGGATATGAGGATGAGGAACAAGATGGGAGCGAGTACTGTGCCTTGTGGAACAGAGTTTTTCACCTTAGCTGCCTTGGACTTTACTCTGTTGACGACTACTCTCTGTGTTCTGTTAGTGAGGAAATTATAGATCCATCGACCGACTTTTCCTGTTATTCCTTTAGCACGCATTTTGTGCGCTATTACACCATGGTCACACTTGTCGAAGGCTTTTGCAAAGTCTGTATATATTACATCTGCATTCTTTTTGTCTTCTAGTGCATTTAGGACCTTGTCTGTTGAGTCTTTTGTTTTCATTGTGAGTGATTTTCGTGTGCAAGTTCGGTACTAGTCCCTCCAGGATTTTCCAGGTGTATATAATCATGTATCTGTCCCGCCTGCGTTCCAGGGAGTACAGGTTCAGGAACTTCAAGTGCTCTCAGTAACTGAGGTGTTTTATCTCCGTTATGTGTGCTGTGAAGGTTCTCTGTACATTTTCTAGGTCAGCAGTTTCACCTGCCTTGAAAGGTGTTGTTAGTATGCAGCAATATTCCAGCCTAGATAGAACAAACGACTTGAAAAGTGTAACGGGCTTGGCATCCTTAGTTTTGAAGGTTCTCATTATCCATCCTGTCATTTTTCTAGCAGATGTGATTGATACAATGTTATGGTCCTTGAAGGTGAGATCCTCCGACATGATCACTCCCAGGTCTTTGACGTTAGTTTTTCGCTCTATTTTGTGGAAGGAATTTGTTTTGTACTCTGATGAAGTTTTAATTTCCTCATGTTTACCATATCGGAGTAATTAAAATTTCTCATCGTTGAACTTCATATTGTTTTCTGCAGCCCATTGAAAGATTTGGTTGATGTCCTCCTGGAGCCTTGCAGTGTCTGCAATGGATCAGGTAAGATCAGGTCACCAGAGAAGCAACCACCGACCTGACGAAGATGGAACTAGCCAGCATCCTAGGAACCATTCTACTGGTTAAACTCTAACTTGACTGCTACCATAAATTCCATCGCTTACTGCTTTAGTGGCGATGAGGCCGTTAAGATAGTTGCTGTGGAAAATTGCATTTATCTGAATGTATCATTATATACATAACAGTAAATGAACATAGATAATTATTATTTATCAGTTAGACAAGTAGGAACTTGGGACACCTAGGTCGCAAAAAATGTCCCCCTTCGGTACCTAACACTGTCATATCCACAAGTTGCTCTGGACCTATTAATTGAATGAAATATACATCACCAGGAATGCTGGTAAATATATAAATTTGTGGACTGTATATTAAAAATAATAAATGATCATACACACACACACACACACACCCCTGGCGGGGCCAGGAGCTGCGACTCGACCCCTGCAACCACAAATAGGTGAGTACAAATAGGTGAGTACACACACACACACACACACACACACACACACACACACACACTCACATTATCAAGTTGTGGGATCTGATAGTAAGGTGTTGGCCAGACCCCTTATATACCTTCCTTGGATGCTTTACTTTCATAGTTCCTTGATAATGTGAGTAGTCACGAAAGTGCTTGAAATTTCTCTGTTCTTTCACAGTGGTTGTTTTGCACACACACACACACACACACACACACACACACACACATATATATATATATATATATATATATATATATATATATATATATATATATATATATATATATATATATATATGAAGAGTGTCATCATGGGCTTAGCCTCCCTAGTTTTGAAGGTTCTCATTATCCATCCTGTCATTTTTCTAGCAGATGCGATTGATACAATGTTATGGTCCTTGAAGGTGAGATCCTCCGACATGATCACTCCCAGGTCTTTGACATTGGTGTTTCGCTCTATTTTGTGGCCAGAATTTGTTTTGTACTCTGATGAAGATTTAATTTCCTCGTGTTTACCATATCTGAGTAATTGAAATTTCTCATCGTTGAACTTCATATTGTTTTCTGCAGCCCACCGAAAGATTTGGTTGATGTCTGCCTGGAGCCTTGCAGTGTCTGCAATGGAAGACACTGTCATGCAGATTCGGGTGTCATCTGCAAAGGAAGACACGGTGCTGTGGCTGACATCCTTGTCTATGTCGGATATGAGGATGAGGAACAAGATGGGAGCGAGTACTGTGCCTTGTGGAACAGAGCTTTTCATCGTAGCTGCCTCGGACTTGACTCTGTTGACGACTACTCTCTGTGTCACTTTCCCTCAGATTTTCATTTACGTTTGATTGAACACCTAATTCCAAGGGAATCAATTTATTAATTGTGCGTAAACTTTCCTGGCCACAACACAACACTTTGACATTCCTGACAACACCTTGTGCATCTGGGTACAATGTCAATACTTTGCCCAGAGGCCACAATGTTCGATGTTGTTAGTGTCAATCAACACAATGTCACCTGGTTGAATGGTCTGTCGATTTACTGCCTCTGTCGCACCATAAAAGCGTTTACGTAGTGTAAGAAGATATTCCTTACGCCACACATTAGACTAATGATCAATTACTTTATTTAACATTTTAAATTTATTACACAACACTGCCGTATCATTGTAATCTTCATCACTTTCTTCCGGATTATCTCTATAGACAGGGGCAGCTTCCAATTTCCTTCCACATATTAGGTGAGAAGGTGTTAATACATCTGCATCAGGTGTATCACTCATGTACGAGAGAGGCCAATTATTTATATGATTTTCCGCCTCCACTAACACTGCACGGAATTCTTCCAAATTAATTCTCTTCCGGTGTAGTACTTTACAGAGACACCTCTTCACTGTGCCTATCAGTCTTTCATACAGCCCCCCCTGCCAAGGGGCTCTAGGAGTAATAAATTTCCAGGTACACCCTCGTTGGGTTAACAGAGATTGAACATCGTTGCTATTATTTAATTCTATCAAGTGTTGAGCACCTGCTACAAAATTTGTGGCATTATCTGAAATCATCAACCTCGGACAGGATCTCCTAGCTGCAAATTTTCGAAACAGCTGTATAAACTGTTCTGCAGACAAGTCCTGTGCCACTTCTAAATGAACTGCCCTAGTAGCAGTACAAGTGAACAAACAAACATACACTTTCAGTGGAACACCATCTGAAGTACCTGTTAAAATTATTGAACCACTATAGTCTACACCTGTTACATCAAATGGTTTCACTAATTGTACACGCTCCTTTGGCAATGATGGAGGACCTGGGTACATATAGGATCTGGCATCCACATGGCGACATATTACACAAGATTTAATTACCCTTTTTACACTTTGCCGTCCTTGTGCAATCCAGAAAGTTTCCCTAATACAATTTAAGGTATCTTGTACCCCACCATGCATTACATTTTTATGGGCATTTAGCACAATCAAATTTGTTAGATGATGAGTTTTGGGCAGTAAGATAGGGTGTTTAGCTTAATCAACCAATTCAGCATTTTGTAACCTACCTCTGCACCTAATTACATTGTTCTCTAAATACAGTCCCAATTTTCACAATTTTTCTTTCCATCATCAATTTAATCTCATTTCCATAGATTTCGTCCTGTACCCTCTTTATCCAATACTCAAGAGGATGTGAAAACTTATATGATATATTCATCTTGTTTAGAAATTTAAACACCAACTTAGTTACATTGATTAGTTCGGGAAAAGAAGAATACCTACTTATATCAATGGCTAAGGGAGGACAAACTATTGGAGCGGTGGTCACAGTAATTTCAACAGGAGCAATATACGCCTTTTGTACAGGCCAATTACCTTTATTTACCAACCAGCTCGGTCCTTTAAACCATGATACAGCATTTACAGATTTAGCATAAGATAAACCTCGAGACAAGAAATCAGCTGGATTCTCCTCACCAGGTATATGATTAAATGTTAACATATGCTGACCCAAACTATTATACTTCTCTTGCATCTGATTAATTTCAGCGACTCTGTTTTGTACGTACACAATTTTACTGTTTCCATTACGAATCCATTGTAAGGATACCTCATTATCAGACCAAATTACAGTGTTGCTAATATTTATCTCATGCAACTTATTTCTTATATAATTAGTTAAGTTGACACCTACATAAATGGCTGTTAATTCCAACTGAGGCAAGGTACGTCATTTAATTGGAGACACTGAGTGATCATGTCGGAGGATCTCACCTTCAAGGACCATAACATTGTATCAATCGCATCTGCTAGAAAAATGACAGGATGGATAAGGAGAACCTTCAAAACTAGGGAGGCCAAGTCCATGATGACACTCTTCAGGTCACTTGTTCTATCTAGGCTGGAATATTGCTGCACACTAACAGCACCTTTCAAAGCAGGTGAAATTGCTGACCTAGAAAATGTACAGAGAACCTTCACAGCGCGCATAACGGAGATAAAACACCTCAATTACTGGGAGCGCTTGAGGTTCCTAAACCTGTATTCCCTGGAATGCAGGCGGGAGAGATACATGATTATATACACCTGGAAAATCCTAGAGGGACTAGTACCGAACTTGCACACGAAAATCAATCACTACATAAGCAAAAGACTTGAAAGACGATGCAACATCCCCCCAATGAAAAGCAGGGGTGTCACTAGCACATTAAGAGACCATACAATAAGTGTCAGGGGCCCGAGACTGTTCAACTGCCTCCCAGCATACATAAGGGGGATTACCAACAGACCCCTGGCAGTCTTCAAGCTGGCACTGGACAAGCACCTAAAGTCGGTTCCTGACCAGCCGGGCTGTGGCTCGTACGTTGGTTTGCATGCAGCCAGCAGCAGCAGCCTGGTTGATCAGGCTCTGATCCACCAGGAGGCCTGGTCACAGACCGGGCCGCGGGGGCGTTGACCCCCGGAACTCTCTCCAGGTAAACTCCAGGTAAACACTTTAGCCTTAGACATAACAAGAGAAATAACACTATTACATTGAAGATAAGCAACTGCTCCATATGCCAATTTTGAAGCATCATAAAAAATGTGGAGTACATTTTTCCCATTTGGATTGGCCACCTGAGTGGGAACTCCAACATTAGAATTTTCTCATAATCACCAATTAATTCATCTCACCTGTTAATGAATTCCTCAGGTAGAATTTCATCCCAAGCACATTTAAGTTTCCATGCTTCTTGTATTAATAATTTCCCTCTTATAGTAAGGGGTGACACTAAACCTAGTGGATCAAAACATTTGGAAACTTCAGCAAGCAAAACTCTCTTAGTTAATTTATTGGGCATACTGTAATTATTAGGTTTTAACATTAACAAATCTCTCTCAGTTTCCCAAGTTAATCCCAATACATTACTACATTTTGGCACTTCATCTCCAGGGTAATCTTTACTTATTTTGTCCTTTAATTTGGACGAATTACTATTCCATTCCCTCAGAGGCATATTGGGACTTTGCATTATTTTATTAGCCTCTCCATAAGTCATTAACAGTTCCTCTTCAGTTGACGTCACACCCAGGAAATTGTCCACATAAAATTGTTTGGTCATTACCTTACTCAATAGACTTTCCATACGTTTAAGGTGTGCATTTATCGTTGCTTGAAGTAGGAACGGACTGGATGTAGCACCAAATAATACGCTCCTAAAGCGAAAGGTTTTCAGAGGGCTAAGTGGGTCACTAGGATTCTCAGGCCATAAGAAGCGGGTACAATCACGGTCAGCCTCTTGTAAACCCACTCTTAGGAAAGCTTTACTTATGTCAGCTGTAAAGGCATAATTCTTCACTCTGAAATTTAATAAGATATCTCCTAATTTTTCTGTCAATGACGGACCTGTCATCAAACAGTCATTTAAACTAGGTACATTTTTGTTACTCCTGGCACTACAATTAAACACAATTCTCAGAGGAGTGGTCTTAGAATCTTTCTTCACTCCGTGATGTGGCAAATAGTGACCATAAATTTTGGCTTGCTCAGGAGGTACCTCTTCTATAAATTTATTAATTAACTGCTCAGAAATTATATCATTATAGGTAGTTAACAATTCTGGTGTCTTACTCAGTTTGCGGAGCTGAGCCTTTAATTGTCCATATGCCATTCTGTAATTAGTGGGCAATTCTGGATGGTTCAGTCTCCACGGAAGTCGCACCCAGTATTGTCCAGATTTAAATTTTACATCTCTCAGGTATTGCTCCTGAGTAAAAGAATCGTCTGGACTTTCTTCATTTACATTTATTCCAATGCTGTCTAATTCCCACAATTTATGCACTGGCTCAACACCATCCTGACGCCAAATGACTTCGAACAAGCGATAAATGACATGCCCATGCACTCTGCCCCAGGGCCAGACTCGTGGAACTCCGTGTTCATCAAGAACTGCAAGAAGCCCCTATCACGAGCCTTTTCCATCCTATGGAGAGGGAGCATGGACACGGGGGTCGTCCCACAGTTACTAAAAACAACAGACATAGCAGCAACAGCCTGGTTGATCAGGGGCTGATTCACCAGGAGGCCTGGTCACAGACCGGGCCGCGGGGGCGTTGACCCCCGAAACTCTCTCCAGGTAAACTCCAGGTAAACTCCATCCTCTATGGAAGAATTATACTGGGGTACGATTTCATGAGTAAGACACACAGTTATGGTATTTGTAGTTTCCTCTAGTTATGAATTATTATTATGAGGAATCCTACCATACATTACATGGCCTCCTGCAGTCTTCAAAAGGGTGACACCACATTTCTTTACCATACCCTTTACAAAGGAGGCATAATAGTCACTACCTATCAAAATATTTATTGGGTCTACAGAATCATAATGACACCCTAGGACTACCAGGTACCTCGGGTCTGAATACTGGCTCATGCCTGCCCTCAAACAATGGGGTTGAGCACCTCACCTGGGGAGCACGTCAACAGACCCCCATCACGTCGGCTGTCAATACCAGCCTAGCTGAGTCAACTGACAGTCAGCCAACGAGCCCAGCTGACCGGGACTTCACGTCTCCAGATGTTCCAAGTCTTGCTCCTGTGGTATACAACCTGATGTCGCGCATAAAAGTCCTGGAAACACAACAGTTTCTCCTGAAACAACAACTTGAACAACACAAGGAAAGATGTGTAGAGTGTACCAATAACAAGATTATCACAATTTGTGAAAGCAAGTGTAAGGCTGCTGAACAAGGTGGTGGTGGTGTTCTTAATTACAGTAATGACGAATATACTACTTGTGTTGATTACTGTAGTGAGCATCATAATGAAGGCTATGGTGTCAATGATGTTAGTAATAGTGATGAGCGTAATATAAGTGGTGGTGAAGAGTGTGATGAGGGCAATGGTGTCTATAATGTTAGTAATAGTGATGAGCGTAATATAAGTGGTGGTGAAGAGTGTGATGAGAGCGGTGGTGTCTATAATGTTAGTAATAGTGGTGAGCATAATATAAGTGGTGGTGAAGAGTGTGATGAGAGCGGTGGTGTCTATAATGTTAGTAATAGTGGTGAGCATAATATAAGTGGTGGTGAAGAGTGTGATGAGATAAGATAAGATTTCGTTCGGATTTTTAACCCCGGAGGGTTAGCCACCCAGGATAACCCAAGAAAGTCAGTGCGTCATCGAGGACTGCCTAACTTATTTCCATTGGGGTCCTTAATCTTGTTCCCCAGGATGCGACCCACACCAGTCGACTAACACCCAGGTACCTATTTGCTGCTAGGTGAACAGGACAACAGGTGTAAGGAAACGTGTCGAATGTTTCCACCCGCCGGGAATCGAACCCGGGCCCTCCGTATGTGAAGCGGCAGCTTTAGCCACCAGGCCACCGGGCCTGGTGGTGTGTGTCTAAAATGGTGTCTATAATGTTAGTAATAGTGATGAGCGTAATATAAGTGGTGGTGCAGAGTGTGATGAGGTTAACCACATAGACATTAATGTTGAATACAATACTGTTGATAAATGTAATGAACACAATGTTGGTAGTGGCGTTGGTGATGACAGTTGTAGTGTTGCGTGTAATGTTAGTGGAGGAGGGAATGTGAGTGGTGGTGTCACCTATCATACATTCACACATAAACAGCGTCGTGCTCTGGGTATACGAAGACTCCCACGAGGCCATCCTATGGAGAGGGAGCATGGACACAAGGGTCGTCCCACACTTACTAAAAACAACAGACATAGCCCCACTCCACAAAGGGGGCAGTAAAGCAACAGCAAAGAACTACAAACCGATAGCACTAACATCCCATATCATAAAAATCTTTGAAAGGGTCCTAAGAAGCAATCTCACCACCCATCAAGAAACCCATCAGTTACACAACCCAGGGCAACATGGGTTTAGAACAGGTCGCTCCTGTCTGTCTCAACTATTGGATCACTACGACAAGGTCCTAGATGCACTAGAAGACAAAAAGAATGCAGATGTAATATATACAGACTTTGCAAAAGCCTTCGACAAGTGTGACCATGGCGTAATAGCGCACAAAATGTGTGCTAAAGGAATAACAGGAAAAGTCGGTCGATGGATCTATAATTTCCTCACTAACAGAACACAGAGAGTAGTCGTCAACAGAGTAAAGTCCGAGGCAGCTAAGGTGAAAAGCTCTGTTCCACAAGGCACAGTATTCGCTCCCATCTTGTTCCTCATCCTCATATCCGACATAGACAAGGATGTCAGCCACAGCACCGTGTCTTCCTTTGCAGATGACACCCGAATCTGCATGACAGTGTCTTCCATTGCAGACACTGCAAGGCTCCAGGCGGACATCAACCAAATCTTTCAGTGGGCTGCAGAAAACAATATGAAGTTCAACGATGAGAAATTTCAATTACTCAGATATGGTAAACATGAGGAAATTAAATCTTCATCAGAGTACAAAACAAATTCTGGCCACAAAATAGAGCGAAACACCAACGTCAAAGACCTGGGAGTGATTATGTCGGAGGATCTCACCTTCAAGGACCATAACATTGTATCAATCGCATCTGCTAGAAAAATGACAGGATGGATAATGAGAACCTTCAAAACTAGGGAGGCCAAGCCCATGATGACACTCTTCAGGTCACTTGTTCTATCTAGGCTGGAATATTGCTGCACTCTAACAGCACCTTTCAAGGCAGGTGAAATTGCCGACCTAGAAAATGTACAGAGAACTTTCACGGCGCGCATAACGGAGATAAAACACCTCAATTACTGGGAGCGCTTGAGGTTTCTAAACCTGTATTCCCTGGAACGCAGGAGGAAGAGATACATGATTATATACACCTGGAAAATCCTAGAGGGACTAGTACCGAACTTGCACACGAAAATCACTCACTACGAAAGCAAAAGACTTGGCAGACGATGCACCATCCCCCCAATGAAAAGCAGGGGTGTCACTAGCACGTTAAGAGACCATACAATAAGTGTCAGGGGCCCGAGACTGTTCAACTGCCTCCCAGCACACATAAGGGGGATTACCAACAGACCCCTGGCAGTCTTCAAGCTGGCACTGGACAAGCACCTAAAGTCAGTTCCTGATCAGCCGGGCTGTGGCTCGTACGTTGGTTTGCGTGCAGCCAGCAGCAACAGCCTGGTTGATCAGGCGCTGATCCACCAGGAGGCCTGGTCACAGACCGGGCCGCGGGGGCGTTGACCCCCGAAACTCTCTCCAGGTAAACTCCAGGTAACTACGAAAGCAAAAGACTTGGCAGACGATGCAACATCCCCCCAATGAAAAGCAGGGGTGTCACTAGCACGTTAAGAGACCATACAATAAGTGTCAGGGGCCCGAGACTGTTCAACTGCCTCCCAGCATACATAAGGGGGATTACCAATAGACCCCTGGCAGTCTTCAAGCTGGCACTGGACAAGCACCTAAAGTCGGTTCCTGACCAGCCGGGCTGTGGCTCATACGTTGGTTTGCGTGCAGCCAGCAGTAACAGCCTGGTTGATCAGGCTCTGATCCACCAGGAGGCCTGGTCACAGACCGGGCCGCGGGGGCGTTGACCCCCGGAACTCTCTCCAGGTAAACTCCAGGCCTTACAACTGGAAGTGCACTTACAAAACTCATGGACAAGGGTAGCACTGTTGACATTGATAAGGTCTGCTATTTATATGAACAATTTTTTCATTATGCTGAGAAACTCAACAAGATCCCAGGACTACTATAATGGATCAAAACTCGTATAAACTTTCTATATTAAGCGGAATATTGCATCACTTAGAAAAAGACTTCCTGACCTTCATCATAAAGTAACCACCGAACCCATTGATGTTGTGTGTCTACAAGAGTGCAGAGTCCCTGAAAAATCCCAACCCCCTAAATTACCATCATTTGTTGCATATAACCTCAAATCTACTAACTCTTGTGTTCTATATATTAAAAAATCGCTTCCCCATCAACTTCTTGCACACAAGAAAACAGAGGGGCTACAATATCACGGTGTTAGGATTTATATAGGGAACTCTGCTCTCAACATATTTAACTTGTATGCTCCTGCTGATAAATTTAATTACTTGGAGCTCCCAACTTGTGCTCATTCTGAGCCTACTCTTATTATTGGCGATTACAATGCGAGACACAAAAGCATTGGAAACTCACAGTTTGGTAATCGTAATGGTAATCAACTGTTGTCACTCTTAAACAGTCATGATAATGTCCAAATTGTAGGTGACCTTGAACCCACGCATATCTATGGAGGCGTCCTTGATCTGTGCCTGGGCTTCAACATTACTTCTGCCAGCTGTGAGTCTTCCATTGTAACAGATATAGCGTCTGATCATTTCCCTAGGCTAACCTCACTAGATATTCGTAATACTATCCTTCCTGGTGGGATATTCAAACGGAAACGTTTTAATGTTCCCACTGATCAACATGATGACTTTGTTGCACATGTGACTGACTGGTATAATTCCTATGAGTGTTCCTCTGTAGAGACCTTTATCAATGACCTTGTGAGCAGTATTCAGAACTACTTAGAGCCGCCACTGAAACCTCTTGGTACTCTAAACCCAACAAACTTCCATAATAATCATACATCCTTCAAAAATCATACTTATTACAATGATTCTAAACTTCGTACACTGAAACGTACTGCTCGCAGACTAGGCCTAGCCTATAGAAAACATCGTACCCCTGGAATGCTGAGGCTTTTCCAAACTGCCCTTGCTGCTGCCAAAGAGCGTATGACAGAGCTGCGGCAAACAGACTGGGAAAAATTTGTCAACGGTCTTAATGCTCACACCCCACTTAGCCGGGCATGGAGGGACATAAATAGAATTTAGGGTAACAGAACTGGGCAGATCGCGCACCCTCATCCCTTGCATAGGGCGAATGAGTTAGTCAGTGCTTGGGCTGCTACATCTAGCTATGACAATCTTCCCAATACCACACAGGCAAAATTAAATGACAAATATTATGCAAGGGAGAGACTTGTTTGCTTTATGCTCAGCAAAGAAGATGACTGCAACATTCCATTCACTAATTATGAACTTGATGCAGCACTAAGGGCAACTCCACGTCGCCTGGTGAGGATGGTATTACTTACAACATACTCAGATTGCTGTGTCGAGTACCAGGTAATCCATTACTTGCATTATATAACATGAGCTATGTAACTGGGGAGCTCCCTCAATCTTGGACCAACAGCCTCATCATTCCAATTCCTAAGCCCAATCAACAAAATGCATTTCGCCCAATATCTCTTACTAGCTGCTTGTGTAAAACATTTGAGAGAATGATTCTTAATCGTCTCATGTACAGAATCAAACAATTTTTGTCTCCCCGGTTACATGGTTTCATGCATGGAAGGAGCGTGCATCATTGCATAGCCACCTTTCTCACCCTGCACACTGACAGCTCATACACTACCTTCCTTGACCTTAAATCCGCTTTCGATGTAGCCAACCGACATGTAATCATTAGTGAACTTGCCAGAATGGATGTTGGAGGATGGCTTCTCCGCTGGATTAAAGGCTACCTGTCCAACAGAAAATCGTCTGTGTTGTTCCAGGGACATAGAAGTGTAACTAAAGACTTTGAATTAGGAACCCCACAGGGAGGTGTGCTCAGTCCCACACTGTTCAATATTCTAATTAATGCATTACTTAATGCTATGCCTAGTCAGCCCCATCATTATGTGATTAATTTTGCTGATGATATAATGATTCACACCACCGGATTCTCCAACACCCAAAACATTCTTAATCATGTACTAGCCTCGTGTCAGGACCTGGGGTTGATAATCTCTACTGATAAAACAAAGATACTCAATAGGCGTCCTCCTCGACAGAGAGGCACAGTTCGTCAGATCCAATTGCATGATGGGTCTCTTCTAGAATATGTAAGCAGATACAGGTATCTAGGCTTTGAGGTTCCACTACTTGGACCTGTTGTAACAAGACTTTGTCGCCAATACAAAGAACGACTAAGAGCACTTAGAGTTGTGGCAGGGCTTCACCCCAGGTATGGTGCTAATGTTAAAATTGTGAAAATGATGTATCTTGCTTATATTAGATCATTGGTTGATTATGCTGCGCCACTACTTGCTCTTGTGTCTGACTGGAAGCTTGGAGGGCTGGAAAAACTGCAGAACGAAGCAATGAGGATCATTTTAAGATGCCCTTGTACTGCCAAAATTTTAAATATGCAAAAAGAACTTGATATTCCAAGCATCAGAGATCGTGTTACTGAAAGAAATATCCTAATTGGGGTTAATATGCTCAGGCAAGCTCATTCAAACCCCTGCACAGAAGCCCTCCAAACTTTCCTCAGCACTGGTGAACACTCCTCCAGATGGATCGAAAAAACTGGAACCGACCTCCGCATGAATCAGATACATGATCTATGTCAAGTAAGGCAACAGCGGCACTTCTCCGCTCCATGGAATATTACCCCATTCCAAACTACCATTCCTCCATTTCCCCCCAAACTACTTCTTAAATCACAACCAAAACTTCGCCTTGAAGCCAAACATGAGGCCTTAAGCTGTATTGATAACTTAGTCACACAGCACACACTCCCGCAAAATATTTACGCTGATGGTTCTGTTCACCAATCCACTGGTGCAGCTGGTAGTGCTGCTGTTGTCGTACAGAGTGATGGCTCTCTTAAAGAAATTGGAGCACGCATCAATAATTGGGCCTCTACCCTTCAGACAGAACTGTTTGCCATACTCCTTGCACTGAAATGCATCTATGTATCAAAGATTGACAGTTTAATTGTAACTGATTCTCTGTCATCCATAAATGCTCTCAACTCATTAAGCATAAATTGTGGCATGCTTGTGTCAGAAGCCAGACACAGGTATGGTAGGATTGTGGACAGTGGAGTCAGAGTGCACATGCTGTGGATTCCATCTCACATTGGTCTTCAGATGCATGATAGAACTGATAAATTGGCTAAGCTGTATGCTTTCAAAGAGGGAGTAGATTACAATCTTGGCTTGTCAGGTAGTAGTTTGAGAACAATAATACGAAAAGAACTTCAACTGAATTTTATGGGTTTGTAGATGAATGGTTCAGAGAACCGACATGTTGATAAATTAGACACATGTGCAACTCTTGGGTATCTTTGTTGAGGAAACGTTTCGCCACACAGTGGCTTCATCAGTCCATACATAGGAGAAACTTGAAGAACAGGAGGAGAATGAGGTAATCAGTCCCTCAAGTCGATGTGTTCAGTCCATCAATCTTGAGTAGAATACGGCAGATGAGCAGAGAAGCAGCTTATAAACCGTATGGCAGGAGAGGGGCAGCAGTCATAGGTAGTGTCACATTTGTTCAATGTGGAAGTAGGTTGTGCCCAAGAATTAAGCAAGCGAAGAATTCCTAAGTATTAAGATCCCAAGAAGTTGCAGTGTCTGACAGGTTTGTAGGTTGAGGTTGAGGGACTGATTACCTCATTCTCCTCCTGTTCTTCAAGTTTCTCCTATGTATGGACTGATGAAGCCACTGTGTGGCGAAACGTTTCCTCAACAAAGATACCCAAGAGTTGCACATGTGTCTAATTTATCATGAATTTTATGGGCTTAAGGCTCAGGGAGATTGACACCAGTGAGTCCATCTATCATCATTCTATCATGCAGGAGGAGCCACATGTCTATGGTGCATCCAACAAAATAAGCAGACTCTTGGATGTCACTACCGCCCGGCTCCGGCTGGGTTACAAGTATCTTTGGCAGGTTAAATCACCACCACCAGATGTAGACCAAACGAAATGTAAACTTTGCCAGATGGACTATTGTCACACCTTGCATCATTATGTACTGGAGTGCGATAAAATTAATGAATTTAGAAACAACTCACTCAGAAGTGTTCAAGAAATGGCTAAGTATTTTATCCACAGTGGTATATTACAGACCATTCTGGAGAAATACCCTGACTTTGCTAGCTGTAAATAAAGCATTACCACATATGTGCATGTGTGTGTGTGTGTGTGTGTGTGTGTGTGTGTGTGTGTGTGTGTGTGTGTGTGTGTGTGTGTGTGTGTGTGTGTGTGTTTGTGTGTATGTGTATGAGTGTGTGTGTGTGTGTGTGTGTGTGTGTGTGTGTGTGTGTGTGTGTGTGTGTGAGTATGAGTGTGTGTGTGTATGAGTGTGTGTGTGTATGAGTGTGTGTGCGTGTGTGTATGAGTTTGTGTGTGTGTGTGTGTGTGTGTGTGTGTGTGTGTGTGTGTGTGTGTGTGTGTGTGTGTGTGTGTGTGTGTGTGTGTGTGTGTGTACTCACCTATTTGTGGGCAAATTAAATGTGGAAAATTGCATTTATCTGAATGTATCATTATATACATAACAGTAAATGAACATAGATAATTATTATTTATCAGTTAGACAAGTAGGAATTTGGGACACCTAGGTCGAAAAAAATGTCCCCCTTCGATACCTACCACTGTCATATCCACAAGTTGCTCTGGACCTATTAATTAAATGAAATATATATCACCAGGAATGCTGGTAAATATATAAATTTGTGAACTGTATATTAAAAATAATAAATGATTATATATATATATATATATATATATATATATATATATATATATATATATATATATATATATATATATATATATATATATATATATATATATATATATATATATATATTAATATATATACACATTTATATAACAGAAGGAGAATATATCTTAATCATAACACTCACCAATTTGACTGGAGATTAATGTGTCATGTACAGGACCCCCCTTTTGCCTACATTTATGAAGAATTTACTGGCCACAAATTAATCATAATTTAGACAGCTTACCTGAGGTTCCTGGAGTTGTCCTGTCCTGTCGCCTGATTCTCAAATTATGCAGGAATGCACATCCAACAATTTCGCCTCCTATTTGAGAGGTGTCTGCCCAATTTTAACCTCTAGAGCACGAAAAATTCTTCTCATTATTCACAATGTGTTATTCAATTCAAACAAAATGGCGACTCCTCCTTTTAAAAATACACATTTATTAAATACAATATAGGGCATCTATTTACCTATAAATCACCGTATTTCCGGAAAATATACAGTATTTTCCACAGTTGCAACTTCTGTCATGAGGTTGCTTTAAAAAAAAGAAAAGGATGTCGAAATGGTACCACCGCCAGTACTGAGGGTGAAGCAGTCGATGTCTGTCAGGAAACAGGACGTGCGATGACCAAGCTGTGGTCAGTGGTCAGTCGTCAGTGTTCAGTGGTCAGTCGTCAGTGTTCAGTGGTCAGTCGTCACGTGAGGTCACAGACCCTGAGCTGCTTTGGGGATTAGCGTGGACGGTTACAAATCATGGCTTGTTTCTGCAGTGTTTTAAAAGTTGAGGTTGGAGAGTTGAAGGAGGAGGTCTTGCTTCTCCAGGAGGAGATTAGGAGGCTGAAGGTCCACCTCAATGGGTCTGGGAGAGAGTGTGAGGTGGCTGGCATTGTGGGAAATGAGGCTTCTAGCAGTGAGGTGCAGTCTGTCTCTCGCTGTGAGTAGGCTGTAGTTGGGGAGGTAGCAACGCCTACCAGCAGTGAGGTGCAGCCCAGCACCTGCTACAAGTGGCGAGTGGTTCACAGTAATGGGAGGCGCATCAGAGTAAGGAAAGTTAAGAGTGAAGATCTGAAGGTAGGAAATCGCTTCTCTGTTCTTCAGGATGAATGTACTTCAGTGGCCAGTGAAGGTAAGGGTACTACTGCCCCTGCTAATGGAGGTAAGCACATTCTTGTGGTTGGTGACTCTCAGGTAAGATATATTGACCGTGCTTTTTGTAATAGGAATAAGAAGATGAGAGATAGAGTGTGCTTCCCTGGAGCTGGTGTTGGGGACATAGTTAACAGGCTGGATAATATCATGTCAGGTAATGGGAACAAGCCCATTATCTGTCTCAGTGCTGGGGGAAATGATATTGGGAAGGGTAGGAGAGAAGAGCTGCTAGATAAGTACAGGTCAGCTATAGATTTCATTAAGTCTAAGGGAGGGATCCCAATCATATGTAGCATCTTGCCTAGAAGGGGAGTAGGAAATGAATGGTTGTCTAGGGCAATTGGTGTAAATTGCTGGCTAGACAGATACTGCAAGGAACTTGCAATCCCATTCATTGACAACTGGAACAACTTTTATAGCAAACATTATATGTATGCAAGGGATGGGGTACATCTCTCTGGGGCAGGGGTGGTAGCACTTGCAGACTCGATTGAGAAGGCCATTGGTGAAATGCCTATGATTTTAAACTGATGGAAGATAGAGGTATGGGTGTGTGTGGGAAACAAGCAGGTTGCAACACTAGGGTTGGAAACAGTAAATGTATAAAAGGCATTCAGCATGAAGTTATAAATAAAGACAATAGATCAGGTCAGCAAACGAAGGGGGACAGCAGAGGGCAGCAAGGGACTAGCTCCCTTAAGGTTTACTATACTAATAGCAGGAGTGTAAGAAATAAGATAGATGAGCTAAGATTAATTGCAAGTGCAGGAAACATAGATATTATTGCTATAACAGAGACCTGGCTCAATCTGAAAGATAGAGAGATGCCCTCTGAATGTCACATACAAGGCTATAAATTATTCCACACTGACAGGGTCAACAGGAAAGGTGGTGGAGTAGCGATGTATGTCAGAGACAATTTAAATTATTGTGTTAGACAAGATATTAAATTAGAAGCGTCAGCCACTGAATCTGTTTGGTTACAGCTTCTCGAGGGCCGAGAAAAACTAATTTTGGGTGTGGTTTACACGGCCCCAAATCTTGATAGGGAGTGCAGTAAACTTCTATGGGACGAAATTCGTAAGGCATCTACATACGAAAATGTTGTGCTAATTGGAGATTTCAACTATAGACAGATTGACTGGAGCAATTTGACAGGAAATTTAGAGTCAGGTGACTTTCTTGATACGATCCAGGATTGTTTTTTAAAACAGTTTGTGACAGAGCCAACTAGGGGAAATAACCTCCTTGACTTGGTTCTTGCCAGTAGGGAAACACTAATTAATAATCTTGAGGTTAATGATGAGCTTGGGGAAAGTGATCACAAATCACTCAGTTTTAATATATCATGGAATTCCCCTAATAATGGCAATCAAGTCTCCGTCCCTGACTTTCGCTTGGCTGATTTCATAGGACTGAAAAATTACATAGGTGGGCTGAACTGGAATGACCTGACTAAGGGTCAGGTAGGTGATGATGGTTGCCGATATGATGCTTTCCAGGCCTGGTCACAGACCGGGCCGCGGGGGCGTTGACCCCCGAAACTCTCTCCAGGTAAACTCCAGGTAATAGTTCTAGCTGCTCAGTCAAATTATGTTCCAAATAGGGAAATCAGATCAAACAAAAATGATCCTAAATGGATGAACAATAGATTAAAATATCTGATTGGTCAAAAGAGAGGCATATATAGGCAAATCAAAAGAGGAGAGGGGCAATTAAGAAATCGATATATTCAGTTAAAGAGAGAAATAAAAAAGGGAATTAGAAAAGCAAAAAGAGATTATGAGGCTAAAGTTGCAAGAGAATCGAAGACTAACCCAAAAGGATTCTTTCAGGTATACAGAAGTAAGATCAGGGACAAGATAGGCCCACTCAAAAGTTCCTCGAGTCAGCTCACTGACAGTGATAAGGAAATGTGTAGAATTTTTAACACATACTTCCTCTCAGTTTTTACACAGGAGGATACCAGCGATATTCCAGTAATGATAAATTATGTAGAACAGGACGATAATAAACTGTGCACGATTAGGGTCAAAAGTGACATGGTCCTTAGGCAAATAGATAAATTAAAACCTAACAAATCCCCAGGCCCTGATGAACTGTATGCGAGGGTTCTAAAGGAATGTAAAGAGGAGCTTAGCACACCTTTGGCTAATCTTTTCAACATATCACTACAAACTGGCATGGTGCCAGATAAGTGGAAAATGGCAAATGTGATACCTATTTTCAAAACAGGTGACAGGTCCTTAGCTTCGAACTATAGACCAATAAGCCTAACCTCCATAGTGGGAAAATTTATGGAATCAATAATTGCCGAGGCAGTTTGTAGCCACCTTGAAAAGCATAAATTAATCAACGAATCTCAGCATGGTTTTACAAAGGGGCGTTCCTGTCTTACGAATTTATTAACTTTTTTCACTAAGGTATTTGAGGAGGTAGATCATGGTAATGAATATGATATTGTGTATATGGACTTCAGTAAGGCTTTTGACAGGGTCCCACATCAGAGACTATTGAGGAAAATTAAAGCACATGGAATAGGAGGAGAAATTTTTTCCTTGATAGAGGCATGGTTGACAAATAGGCAGCAGAGAGTTTGCATAAATGGGGAGAAATTAGAGTGGGGAAGCGTCACGAGCGGTGTTCCACAGGGGTCAGTGTTGGGCCCCCTGCTGTTCACAATCTACATAAACGACATAGATGAGGGCATAAAGAGCGACATCGGCAAGTTTGCCGATGACACCAAAATAGGCCGTCGAATTCATTCTGACGAGGATATTCGAGCACTCCAGGAAGATTTGAATAGACTGATGCAGTGGTCGGAGAAGTGGCAGATGCAGTTTAATATAGACAAATGCAAAGTTCTAAATGTTGGACAGGACAATAACCATGCCACATATAAACTAAATAATGTAGATCTTAATATTACGGATTGCGAAAAAGATTTAGGAGTTCTGGTTAGCAGTAATCTGAAACCAAGACAACAGTGCATAAATGTTCGCAATAAAGCTAATAGAATCCTTGGCTTCATATCAAGAAGCATAAATAATAGGAGTCCTCAGGTTGTTCTTCAACTCTATACATCATTGGTTAGGCCTCATTTAGATTATGCTGCACAGTTTTGGTCACCGTATTACAGAATGGATATAAATTCTCTGGAAAATGTACAAAGGAGGATGACAAAGTTGATCCCATGTATCAGAAACCTTCCCTATGAGGATAGACTAAGGGCCCTGAATCTGCACTCTCTAGAAAGACGTAGAATTAGGGGGGAGAGTTTACCTGGAGTTTACCTGGAGAGAGTTCCGGGGGTCAACCCCCCCGCGGCCCGGTCTGTGACCAGGCCTCCTGGTGGATCAGCGCCTGAGCAACCAGGCTGTTGCTGCTGGCTGCACGCAAACCAACGTACGAGCCACAGCCCGGCTGATCAGGAACTGACTTTAGGTGCTTGCCCAGTGCCAGCTTGAAGACTGCCAGGGGTCTGTTGGTAATCCCCCTTATGTGTGCTGGGAGGCAGTTGAACAGTCTCGGGCCCCTGACACTTACTGTATGGTCTCTTAACGTGCTAGTGACACCCCTGCTTTTCATTGGGGGGATGGTGCATCGTCTGCCAAGTCTTTTGCTTTCGTAGTGAGTGATTTTCGTGTGCAAGTTCGGTACTAGTCCCTCTAGGATTTTCCAGGTGTATATAATCATGTATCTCTCCCTCCTGCGTTCCAGGGAATACAGGTTTAGGAACCTCAAGCGCTCCCAGTAATTGAGGTGTTTTATCTCCGTTATGCGCACCGTGAAAGTTCTCTGTACATTTTCTAGGTCGGCAATTTCACCTGCCTTGAAAGGTGCTGTTAGTGTGCAGCAATATTCCAGCCTAGATAGAACAAGTGACCTGAAGAGTGTCATCATGGGCTTGGCCTCCCTAGTTTTGAAGGTTCTAATTATCCATCCTGTCATTTTTCTAGCAGATGCGATTGATACAATGTTATGGTCCTTGAAGGTGAGATCCTCCGACATAATCACTCTCAGGTCTTTGACGTTAGTGTTTCGCTCTATTTTGTGGCCAGAATTTGTTTTGTACTCTGATGAAGATTTAATTTCCTCATGTTTACCATATCTGAGTAATTGAAATTTCTCATCGTTGAACTTCATATTGTTTTCTGCAGCCCACTGAAAGATTTGGTTGATGTCCGCCTGGAGCCTTGCAGTGTCTGCAATGGAAGACACTGTCATGCAGATTCGGGTGTCATCTGCAAAGGAAGACACGGTGCTGTGGCTGACATCCTTGTCTATGTCGGATATGAGGATGAGGAACAAGATGGGAGCGAGTACTGTGCCTTGTGGAACAGAGCTTTTCACCGTAGATGCCTCGGACTTTACTCTGTTGACGACTACTCTCTGTGTTCTGTTAGTGAGGAAATTATAGATCCATCGACCGACTTTTCCTGTTATTCCTTTAGCACGCATTTTGTGCGCTATTACGCCATGGTCACACTTGTCGAAGGCTTTTGCAAAGTCTGTATATATTACATCTGCATTCTTTTTGTCTTCTAGTGCATTTAGGACCTTGTCGTAGTGATCCAATAGTTGAGACAGACAGGAGCGACCTGTTCTAAACCCATGTTGCCCTGGGTTGTGTAACTGATGGGTTTCTAGATGGGTGGTGATCTTGCTTCTTAGGACCCTTTCAAAGATTTTTATGATATAGGATGTTAGTGCTATTGGTCTGTAGTTCTTTGCTGTTGCTTTACTGCCCCCTTTGTGGAGTGGGGCTATGTCTGTTGTTTTTAGTAACTGAGGGACGACCCCCGTGTCCATGCTCCCTCTCCATAGGATGGAAAAGGCTCGTGATAGGGGCTTCTTGCAGTTCTTGATGAACACAGAGTTCCATGAGTCTGGCCCTGGGGCAGAGTGCATGGGCATGTCATTTATCGCCTGTTCGAAGTCATTTGGCGTCAGGATAACATCGGATAGGCTTGTGTTAATCAAATTTTGTGGCTCTCTCATAAAAAATTCATTTTGATCTTCGACTCTCAGTCTGGTTAGCGGCTTGCTAAAAACTGAGTCATATTGGGACTTGAGTAGCTCACTCATTTCCTTGCTGTCATCTGTGTAGGACCCATCTTGTTTAAGTAGGGGCCCAATACTGGACGTTGTTCTCGATTTTGATTTGGCATAGGAGAAGAAATACTTTGGGTTTCATTCGATTTCATTTATGGCTTTTAGTTCTTCCCGCGATTCCTGACTCCTAAAGGATTCTTTTAGCTTAAGTTCGATGCTTGCTATTTCTCTGACCAGTGTCTCCCTACGTATTTCAGATATATTGACCTCTTTTAGCCGCTCTGTTATTCTTTTCCGTCGCCTGTAAAGGGAGCGCCTGTCTCTTTCTATTTTACATCTACTCCTCCTTTTTCTTAGAGGAATAAGCCTTGTGCATACATCGAGTGCCACCGAGTTAATCTGTTCTAGGCATAAGTTGGGGTCTGTGTTGCTTAGTATATCTTCCCAGCTTATATCGGTTAGGACTTGGTTTACTTGGTCCCACTTTATGTTTTTGTTATTGAAGTTGAATTTGGTGAATGCTCCCTCGTGACTAGTCTCATTTTGTCGGTCTGGGGCTCCGCGCATACATGTCTGAACCTCAATTATGTTGTGATCTGAGTATATTGTTTTTGATATGGTGACATTTCTTATCAGATCATCATTGTTAGTGAAGATGAGGTCTAGTGTATTCTCCAGTCTAGTAGGCTCTATTATTTGCTGGTTTAAATTGAATTTTGTGCAGAGATTTAAAAGCTCGTGTGAGTGAGTTTTCATCAGAGCTGCCTCCTGGTGTTATTACTGCAACAATATTATTTGCTATATTCCTCCATTTTAGGTGCCTTAAGTTGAAATCCCCCAGGAGCAAGATGTTGGGTGCAGGAGCTGGAAGATTTTCCAGACAGTGGTCAATTTTTAACAGCTGTTCCTGGAATTGCTGGGATGTTGCATCCGGAGGCTTGTAGACTACCACAATGACTAGGTTTTGGTTCTCGACCTTTACTGCTAAAACTTCCACTACATCATTTGAGGCATTAAGCAGTTCTGTGCAAACAAGTGACTCTGCAATGTATAGGCCAACCCCCCCCCCCTTTTGCCTGTTCACTCTGTCACATCTGTATAGGTTGTAACCTGGGATCCATATTTCGTTGTCCAAGTGATCCTTTATGTGGGTCTCAGTGAAAGCCGCGAACATTGCCTTTGCCCCTGCAAGCAGTCCACGGATGAAAGGTATTTTGTTGTTTGTTGCTGGCTTTAGACCCTGTATATTTGCAAAGAAGAATGTTATCGGACTGGTGGTATTGTTGGTACTGGGGGGGGGGAGATTTTTTTTCCGGCATTAGTATCTGTATCTGTTGGTTTGGAGTGGAGGCCATCGACTGTGGTTCCACTCCAGGAATGACTGGATTTGGTGTACGATTTCTGCCATTTCCTGCCAGTCTTTTTTCCTTCCTAGCACTAAAAAACCTCTCCCTCTTGAGTGGCTGTGGCTACCCAGGTTTTCCCATGGCCTGGATGTTTTGTATCCTTTTGTACCCTTTAGATGGTATGCCTGGCAATTTAAGTTATAGCACAGTCTTTCCTGTACTGAAGAGGTACACAGTTCAGGGTGAAAAAGCTTACAGGAAGGGAGTTTGCATTTTCCTGTTGTCATATGTGCATGGCATTTTCTAGGGTGGTCATAGTTGCACGTCCCATTTGTTTTTCCAGATTTCCCATGCCAGCAGATACCAAGTGCATAGTATGTGCACAGGCTTGGTTTCCGTTTGCCTTGGGTTTCTGTGACTGTATTCCCTGTTGGTGCATGTTTCCCTGTCTTACTTCTATCCTCCCTAGCACCAACAATGGAGCTCCCACCAGTTGTTTTTGGTAATATATCCTCACTATTGCTAGTGGAGTCCTCTTGTTTGCTATTTCCTGCGGTATTTCTAGTTTGCAATATTGGTTTTATCTTATCTTTGACTACACTTGTTTCCCTACTATGGCTCCTGTCCCCTATGAGGTTATCTATATGTATTCCTTCCTGCATATAATTCCCGACTACCTGGACAAAATCTCCAGCTTCACCATTACTGTCTCCCAGGACAGCATCTCCAGCTTCACCATTTCTGTCTCCCAGGACAGCACTTCCAGCTTCATCATTACTGTCTCCCAGGACAGCACCTCCAGCTTCACCATTACTGTCTCCCAGGACAGCACTATCAGCCCCACATTTACTGACTACCAGGACATCACCTCCAGCCTTGGAAATATAAACACAAATGCAGTATAATGTGATCCTTTATTGACAACGTTTCACCCACACAGTGGGCTTTTTCAAGTCACACACGGATCTACCTGGGGTTGGAAGGTACGAGAGTATTTATAGTCATGACTATAAATACTCTCGTACCTTCCAACCCCAGGTAGATCCGTGTGTGACTTGAAAAAGCCCACTGTGTGGGTGAAACGTTTCAATAAAGGATCACATTATACTGCATTTGTGTTTATATTTCCATTGTGTCGGTATTTTATACCATTTATTTCCACCTCCAGCCTTACAGTTTGTGACTACATGGCCAGTATCAAGGGCAGTACCATTCAGCCCAGACTTTTTATGTTCCCATCTGTTGTAGAAAGCTTCCAGGTTTTCTATGAAAGCAGCTTTGATGTTGTCCTCTTTTAATACCCTTGTGATTTTAGTCCACAGATTTTCCTCATTTGGGCATACCCAAAAACACTTCTCTGTTTTAATACTGCTTGTAGCTAGTTCTTGGATATCTGCACAAGGGGCGTGACACCAATTTCCACAAAAATGACAATTTATCCATGTGGAAGCCCGTTTGTTTGACTGACCACAGACTACACACAGCTTCATAATGATTTGAATGGTTGATTTACTGCAATTCTACTAGTAACCTCTTGAATATTCTATTAATAACCTTTAATGAAGCTCTAGCTATTTGTATTTCTGTTTCTAACTGTTTTTGTATATTGGACAGCTTGAGGTGTATAAATGGAAGACAGGAATAAATAAAGGGGATGTAAATAGTGTGCTGAAAATATTTAGCCTAGACAGGACTCGCAGCAATGGTTTTAAGTTGGAAAAATTCAGATTCAGGAAGGATATAGGAAAGTACTGGTTTGGTAATAGAGTTGTGGATGAGTGGAACAAACTCCCGAGTACAGTTATAGAGGCCAGAACGTTGTGTAGCTTTAAAAATAGGTTGGATAAATACATGAGTGGATGTGGGTGGGTGTGAGTTGGACCTGATAGCTTGTGCTACCAGGTCGGTTGCCGTGTTCCTCCCTTAAGTCAATGTGTGTGATGAATGGTTTGAAAAACCGACAAGTTGAAGATTGAGACACTTATGCAGCATATGGGAATCTTTATTCAGGAAACGTTTCGCCACACAGTGGCTTCATCAGTCCAATACAAAGAGGAAGGCGTAAGGAGAGGAGGAGTATGAGGTAATCAGTCCCTCAGCCTGGAGTCGATGTGTTCAGTCCATCAATCTTGTAGAATGTACAGCATAAGGCCGTAGACGTGGCTTATATACTGTAGTGAGGTGACTTGAAGCAGGCAGAGGCGGGGTCATAGTGGTACCATCCACTAGTCGAAGTAGGTCTTTGTCCAAAGGTTGAACAAGCGTTGAAGAATTCTTTGTAAGAAGATCCCATGATGCTGCAGTGTCTGACAGTTGTGATGAATGGTTTGAAAAACCGACAAGTTGAAGATTGAGACACTTATGCAGCATATGGGAATCTTTATTCAGGAAACGTTTCGCCACACAGTGGCTTCATCAGTCCAATACAAAGAGGAAGGCGTAAGGAGAGGAGGAGTATGAGGTAATCAGTCCCTCAGCCTGGAGTCGATGTGTTCAGTCCATCAATCTTGTAGAATGTACAGCATAAGGCCGTAGACGTGGCTTATATACTGTAGTGAGGTGACTTGAAGCAGGCAGAGGCGGGGTCATAGTGGTACCATCCACTAGTCGAAGTAGGTCTTTGTCCAAAGGTTGAACAAGCGTTGAAGAATTCTTTGTAAGAAGATCCCATGATGCTGCAGTGTCTGACAGTTGTGATGAATGGTTTGAAAAACCGACAAGTTGAAGATTGAGACACTTATGCAGCATATGGGAATCTTTATTCAGGAAACGTTTCGCCACACAGTGGCTTCATCAGTCCAATACAAAGAGGAAGGCGTAAGGAGAGGAGGAGTATGAGGTAATCAGTCCCTCAGCCTGGAGTCGATGTGTTCAGTCCATCAATCTTGTAGAATGTACAGCATAAGGCCGTAGACGTGGCTTATATACTGTAGTGAGGTGACTTGAAGCAGGCAGAGGCGGGGTCATAGTGGTACCATCCACTAGTCGAAGTAGGTCTTTGTCCAAAGGTTGAACAAGCGTTGAAGAATTCTTTGTAAGAAGATCCCATGATGCTGCAGTGTCTGACAGTTGTGATGAATGGTTTGAAAAACCGACAAGTTGAAGATTGAGACACTTATGCAGCATATGGGAATCTTTATTCAGGAAACGTTTCGCCACACAGTGGCTTCATCAGTCCAATACAAAGAGGAAGGCGTAAGGAGAGGAGGAGTATGAGGTAATCAGTCCCTCAGCCTGGAGTCGATGTGTTCAGTCCATCAATCTTGTAGAATGTACAGCATAAGGCCGTAGACGTGGCTTATATACTGTAGTGAGGTGACTTGAAGCAGGCAGAGGCGGGGTCATAGTGGTACCATCCACTAGTCGAAGTAGGTCTTTGTCCAAAGGTTGAACAAGCGTTGAAGAATTCTTTGTAAGAAGATCCCATGATGCTGCAGTGTCTGACAGTTGTGATGAATGGTTTGAAAAACCGACAAGTTGAAGATTGAGACACTTATGCAGCATATGGGAATCTTTATTCAGGAAACGTTTCGCCACACAGTGGCTTCATCAGTCCAATACAAAGAGGAAGAACATTAAAATGGTATAAAATACCGACAGATTGTTAGGTAAGACACATATGCAACAGTTAGGTATCTTTATTTTGAAACGTTTCGCCTACACAGTAGGCTTCTTCAGTCGAGTACAGCAAAGTTGATAGAAGCAGAAGATACTTGAAGACGATGTAATCAGTCCATCACCCTTAAAGTTTTGAGGTGGTCAGTCCCTCAGTCTGGAGAAGAGCATTGTTCCGTTGTCTGAAACAATATGAAGTTGAAGTGACAGAATCGGGCCTTATATAGTCCCAGGAGGTGAGACGTAGGTTGATTTGGGAGGGCAGGTCCTTCTCAAACCCAGCCGTTCTCACTAGTAGAGGTTGTCGAAGTAGATGGTCTGTACCAAGATACCCTTGTGTTGCAGTGTCTGACAGAATGAACATTAAAATGGTATAAAATACCGACAGATTGTTAGGTAAGACACATATGCAACAGTTAGGTATCTTTATTTTGAAACGTTTCGCCTACACAGTAGGCTTCTTCAGTCGAGTACAGCAAAGTTGATAGAAGCAGAAGATACTTGAAGACGATGTAATCAGTCCATCACCCTTAAAGTTTTGAGGTGGTCAGTCCCTCAGTCTGGAGAAGAGCATTGTTCCGTTGTCTGAAACAATATGAAGTTGAAGTGACAGAATCGGGCCTTATATAGTCCCAGGAGGTGAGACGTAGGTTGATTTGGGAGGGCAGGTCCTTCTCAAACCCAGCCGTTCTCACTAGTAGAGGTTGTCGAAGTAGATGGTCTGTACCAAGATACCCTTGTGTTGCAGTGTCTGACAGAATGAACATTAAAATGGTATAAAATACCGACAGATTGTTAGGTAAGACACATATGCAACAGTTAGGTATCTTTATTTTGAAACGTTTCGCCTACACAGTAGGCTTCTTCAGTCGAGTACAGCAAAGTTGATAGAAGCAGAAGATACTTGAAGACGATGTAATCAGTCCATCACCCTTAAAGTTTTGAGGTGGTCAGTCCCTCAGTCTGGAGAAGAGCATTGTTCCGTTGTCTGAAACAATATGAAGTTGAAGTGACAGAATCGGGTGATGGACTGATTACATCGTCTTCAAGTATCTTCTGCTTCTATCAACTTTTCTGTACTCGACTGAAGAAGCCTACTGTGTAGGCGAAACGTTTCAAAATAAAGATACCTAACTGTTGCATATGTGTCTTACCTAACACAAAGAGGAAGGCGTAAGGAGAGGAGGAGTATGAGGTAATCAGTCCCTCAGCCTGGAGTCGATGTGTTCAGTCCATCAATCTTGTAGAATGTACAGCATAAGGCCGTAGACGTGGCTTATATACTGTAGTGAGGTGACTTGAAGCAGGCAGAGGCGGGGTCATAGTGGTACCATCCACTAGTCGAAGTAGGTCTTTGTCCAAAGGTTGAACAAGCGTTGAAGAATTCTTTGTAAGAAGATCCCATGATGCTGCAGTGTCTGACAGTTGTGATGAATGGTTTGAAAAACCGACAAGTTGAAGATTGAGACACTTATGCAGCATATGGGAATCTTTATTCAGGAAACGTTTCGCCACACAGTGGCTTCATCAGTCCAATACAAAGAGGAAGGCGTAAGGAGAGGAGGAGTATGAGGTAATCAGTCCCTCAGCCTGGAGTCGATGTGTTCAGTCCATCAATCTTGTAGAATGTACAGCATAAGGCCGTAGACGTGGCTTATATACTGTAGTGAGGTGACTTGAAGCAGGCAGAGGCGGGGTCATAGTGGTACCATCCACTAGTCGAAGTAGGTCTTTGTCCAAAGGTTGAACAAGCGTTGAAGAATTCTTTGTAAGAAGATCCCATGATGCTGCAGTGTCTGACAGTTGTGATGAATGGTTTGAAAAACCGACAAGTTGAAGATTGAGACACTTATGCAGCATATGGGAATCTTTATTCAGGAAACGTTTCGCCACACAGTGGCTTCATCAGTCCAATACAAAGAGGAAGGCGTAAGGAGAGGAGGAGTATGAGGTAATCAGTCCCTCAGCTTGGAGTCGATGTGTTCAGTCCATCAATCTTGTAGAATGTACAGCATAAGGCCGTAGACGTGGCTTATATACTGTAGTGAGGTGACTTGAAGCAGGCAGAGGCGGGGTCATAGTGGTACCATCCACTAGTCGAAGTAGGTCTTTGTCCAAAGGTTGAACAAGCGTTGAAGAATTCTTTGTAAGAAGATCCCATGATGCTGCAGTGTCTGACAGTTGTGATGAATGGTTTGAAAAACCGACAAGTTGAATATTGAGACACTTTTGCAGCATATGGGAATCTTTATTCAGGAAACGTTTCGCCACACAGTGGCTTCATCAGTCCAATACAAAGAGGAAGGCGTAAGGAGAGGAGGAGTATGAGGTAATCAGTCCCTCAGCCTGGAGTCGATGTGTTCAGTCCATCAATCTTGTAGAATGTACAGCATAAGGCCGTAGACGTGGCTTATATACTGTAGTGAGGTGACTTGAAGCAGGCAGAGGCGGGGTCATAGTGGTACCATCCACTAGTCGAAGTAGGTCTTTGTCCAAAGGTTGAACAAGCGTTGAAGAATTCTTTGTAAGAAGTCACCTCACTACAGTATATAAGCCACGTCTACGGCCTTATGCTGTACATTCTACAAGATTGATGGACTGAACACATCGACTCCAGGCTGAGGGACTGATTACCTCATACTCCTCCTCTCCTTACGCCTTCCTCTTTGTATTGGACTGATGAAGCCACTGTGTGGCGAAACGTTTCCTGAATAAAGATTCCCATATGCTGCATAAGTGTCTCAATCTTCAACTTGTCGGTTTTTCAAACCATTCATCACAACTGTCAGACACTGCAGCATCATGGGATCTTCTTACAAAGAATTCTTCAACGCTTGTTCAACCTTTGGACAAAGACCTACTTCGACTAGTGGATGGTACCACTATGACCCCGCCTCTGCCTGCTTCAAGTCACCTCACTACAGTATATAAGCCACGTCTACGGCCTTATGCTGTACATTCTACAAGATTGATGGACTGAACACATCGACTCCAGGCTGAGGGACTGATTACCTCATACCCCTCCTCTCCTTACGCCTTCCTCTTTGTATTGGACTGATGAAGCCACTGTGTGGCGAAACGTTTCCTGAATAAAGATTCCCATATGCTGCATAAGTGTCTCAATCTTCAACTTGTCGGTTTTTCAAACCATTCATCACAACTGTCAGACACTGCAGCATCATGGGATCTTCTTACAAAGAATTCTTCAACGCTTGTTCAACCTTTGGACAAAGACCTACTTCGACTAGTGGATGGTACCACTATGACCCCGCCTCTGCCTGCTTCAAGTCACCTCACTACAGTATATAAGCCACGTCTACGGCCTTATGCTGTACATTCTACAAGATTGATGGACTGAACACATCGACTCCAGGCTGAGGGACTGATTACCTCATACTCCTCCTCTCCTTACGCCTTCCTCTTTGTATTGGACTGATGAAGCCACTGTGTGGCGAAACGTTTCCTGAATAAAGATTCCCATATGCTGCATAAGTGTCTCAATCTTCAACATTAAGTCAATGTGACCTGACCTGACTAGGTTGGGTGCATTGGCTTAAGCCGGTAGGAGACTTGGACCTGCCTCGCATGGGCCAGTAGGCCTTCTGCAGTGTTCCTTCGTTCTTATGTTCTTAAAAGACATTTATGTACAGTTTAGGACGCTAATTAGAGGAAACGTTTCGCCACGAATGGCTTCTTCAGGCTGAAGAAACCACTAATGGCGAAGCGTTTCCTCTGATAATTGTCCTGAACTGTACATAAGTATCGTTTTTTTGATAAAATACATGTGCAACTCTTGGGTATCTTTACTGAGGAAACGTTTCGCCACACAGTGGCTTCATCAGTCCATACAAAGGAGAATCTTGAAGAACAGGAGGAGAATGAGGTAATCAGTCATAAGAACATAAGAACATAAGAAAGGAGGAACACTGCAGGAGGCCTACTGGCCCATGCGAGGCAGGTCCAAGTCTCCTACCGGCTTAAGCCAATGCACCCAACCTAGTCAGGTCAGGTCACATTGACTTAAGGGAGGAACACGGCAACCGACCTGGTAGCACAAGCTATCAGGTCTAACTCACACCCACCCACATCCACTCATGTATTTATCCAACCTATTTTTAAAGCTACACAACGTTCTGGCCTCTATAACGGTACTTGGGAGTTTGTTCCACTCATCCACAACTCTATTACCAAACCAGTACTTTCCTATATCCTTCCTGAATCTGAATTTTTCCAACTTAAAACCATTGCTGCGAGTCCTGTCTAGGCTAGATATTTTCAGCACACTATTTACATCCCCTTTATTTATTCCTGTCTTCCATTTATACACCTCAATCATATCCCCCCTAATTCTACGTCTTTCTAGAGAGTGCAGATTCAGGGCCCTTAGTCTATCCTCATAGGGAAGGTTTCTGATACATGGGATCAACTTTGTCATCCTCCTTTGTACATTTTCCAGAGAATTTATATCCATTCTGTAATAAGGTGACCAAAACTGTGCAGCATAATCTAAATGAGGCCTAACCAAGGATGTATAGAGTTGAAGAACAACCTGAGGACTCCTATTATTTATGCTTCTTGATATGAAGCCAAGGATTCTATTAGCTTTATTGCGAACACTTATGCACTGTTGTCTTGGTTTCAGATTACTGCTAACCAGAACTCCTAAATCTTTTTCGCAATCCGTAATATTAAGATCTACATTATTTAGTTTATATGTGGCATGGTTATTGTCCTGTCCAACATTTAGAACTTTGCATTTGTCTATATTAAACTGCATCTGCCACTTCTCCGACCACTGCATCAGTCTATTCAAATCTTCCTGGAGTGCTCGAATGTCCTCGTCAGAATGAATTCGACGGCCTATTTTGGTGTCATCGGCAAACTTGCCGATGTCGCTCTTTATGCCCTCATCTATGTCGTTTATGTAGATTGTGAACAGCAGGGGGCCCAACACTGACCCCTGTGGAACACCGCTCGTGACACTTCCCCACTCTGATTTCTCCCCATTTATGCAAACTCTCTGCTGCCTATTTGTCAACCATGCCTCTATCCAGGAAAAAATTTCTCCTCCTATTCCATGTGCTTTAATTTTCCTCAATAGTCTCTGATGTGGGACCCTGTCAAAAGCCTTACTGAAGTCCATATACACAATATCATATTCATTACCATGATCTACCTCCTCAAATACCTTAGTGAAAAAAGTTAATAAATTCGTAAGGCAGGAACGCCCCTTTGTAAAACCATGCTGAGATTCGTTGATTAATTTATGCTTTTCAAGGTGGCTACGAACTGCCTCGGCAATTATTGATTCCATAAATTTTCCCACTATGGAGGTTAGGCTTATTGGTCTATAGTTCGAAGCTAAGGACCTGTCACCTGTTTTGAAAATAGGTATCACATTTGCCATTTTCCACTTATCTGGCACCATGCCAGTTTGTAGTGATATGTTGAAAAGATTAGCCAAAGGTGTGCTAAGCTCCTCTTTACATTCCTTTAGAACCCTTGCATACAGTTCATCAGGGCCTGGGGATTTGTTAGGTTTTAATTTATCTATTTGCCTAAGGACCATGTCACTTGTGACCCTAATAGTGCACAGTTTATTATCGTCCTGTTCTACATAATTTATCATTACTGGAATATCGCTGGTATCCTCCTGTGTAAAAACTGAGAGGAAGTATGTGTTAAAAATTCTACACATTTCCTTATCACTGTCAGTGAGCTGACCCGAGGAACTTTTGAGTGGGCCTATCTTGTCCCTGATCTTACTTCTGTATACCTGAAAGAATCCTTTTGGGTTAGTCTTCGATTCTCTTGCAACTTTAACCTCATAATCTCTTTTTGCTTTTCTAATTCCCTTTTTTATTTCTCTCTTTAACTGAATATATCGATTTCTCAATTGCCCCTCTCCTCTTTTGATTTGCCTATATATGCCTCTCTTTTGACCAATCAGATATTTTAATCTATTGTTCATCCATTTAGGATCATTTTTGTTTGATCTGATTTCCCTATTTGGAACATAATTTGACTGAGCAGCTAGAACTATGCCCTGGAAAGCATCATATCGGCAACCATCACCACCTACCTGACCCTTAGTCAGGTCATTCCAGTTCAGCCCACCTAAGTAATTTTTCAGTCCTATGAAATCAGCCAAGCGAAAGTCAGGGACGGAGACTTGATTGCCATTATTAGGGGAATTCCATGATATATTAAAACTGAGTGATTTGTGATCACTTTCCCCAAGCTCTTCATTAACCTCAAGATTATTAATTAGTGTTTCCCTACTGGCAAGAACCAAGTCAAGGAGGTTATTTCCCCTTGAGTCGATGTGTTCAGTCCATCAATCTTGAGTAGAATACGGCAGATGAGCGGAGAAGCAGCTTATAAACCGTATGGCAGGAGAGGTGCAGCAGTCATAGGTGGTGTCACATTTGTTCAATGTGGAAGTAGGTTGTGCCAAAGAATTAGGCAAGCGAAGAATTCCTAAGTATTAAGATCCCAAGAAGTTGCAGTGTCTGACAGGTTTGTAGATGAATGGTTCTGGGAGAGAGTGTGAGGTGGCTGGAGTTGTGGGGAATGAGGCTTCTAGCAGTGAAATGCAGTCTGTCTCTCGCTGTGAGGAGGCTGTAGGTGGGGAGGTAGCAATGGCTACCAGCAGTGAGGTGCAGTCCAGCACCTGCTACAAGTGGCGAGTGGTTCCCAGTAATGGGAGGAGAATCAGAATAAGGAAAGTTAAGAGTGAAGATCTGAAGGTAGGAAATCGCTTCTCTGTTCTTCAGAATGAATGTACTTCAGTGGCCAGTGAAGGTAAGGGTACTACTGCCCCTGCTAACAGAGGTAAGCGCATTCTTGTGGTTGGTGACTCTAAGGTAAGATATATTGACCGTGCTTTTTGTAATAGGAATAAGATGAGAGATAGAGTGTGCTTCCCTGGAGCTGGTGTTGGGGACATAGTTAACAGGCTGGATAATATCATGTCAGGTAATGGGAACAAGCCCATTATCTGTCTCAGTGCTGGTGGAAATGATATTGGGAAGGGTAGGAGAGAAGAGCTGCTAGATAAGTACAGGTCAGCTATAGATTTCATTAAGTCTAAGGGAGGGGTCCCAATCATATGTAGCATCTTGCCTAGAAGGGGAGTAGGAAATGAATGGTTGTCTAGGGCAATTGGTGTAAATTGCTGGCTAGACAGATACTGCAAGGAACTTGCAATCCCATTCATTGACAACTGGAACAACTTTTATGGCAAACATGATATGTATGCAAGGGATGGTGTACATCTCTCTGGGGCTGGGGTGGTAGCACTTGCAAATTCAATTGAGAAGGCAGGGGATCCTTTACCAGTTCAGGTAGCGAGTTCCAGATCTTCGGGCCCTTTATGTACATAGCTTCTTGCATAGTGTGAGGCTGACTCGAGGGATGTTGAAAAGTGCCTGATGTCTTGTATTGTGACTGTGCATTCTGTTGTAACTGTCAAGGAGTAGCTTAAGTGAGAGGTTTATAGTGGAATTTAATGTTCTGTATATGTAGTAGGCACAATAATACGAGTGCATGTCTTGTATATTTAGCGAGTTAAGTCTTTTGAAAAGTGGTGGTGTGTGTTGTCAAGCACAGGAGCTGGAAATAATCCGCACAGCAGCTTTTAGTTGGATTATTAAAGGTTTAAGGTGGTTGGCTGTGGTTGATCCACAGGCACAAATACCACAGGTGAGGTAAGGATATATTAAAGAGTGGTATAGGGTAAGGAGTGTCGTTTGTGGTACATAGTATCGTATCTTGGAAAGGATTCCTACTGATTTGAAAATTTTCTTGGCTATGTGTTGGATGTGGGAATGAGATTTGAGATCACAGTTAAGAAGACCTAGAAATTTACCCTCTGTGTGTCTTGATACAGGGGAACCATTTATCGGTATATTAAGCTGGATATTTCAGGCTCTGTTGCCAAACAGGGGCCCGAGACTGTTTAACGGCCTCCCAGCATACATAAGGGGGATTACCAATAGACCCCTGGCTGTCTTCAAGCAGGCACTGGACAAGTACCTAAAGTCGGTACCTGACCAGCCGGCCTGTGGCTCGTACGTTGGATTGCGTGCAGCCAGCAGTAACACCCTGGTTGATCAAGCTCTGATCCACCAGGAGGCCTGGTGACAGACCGGGCCGCGGGGGCGTTGACCCCCGGAACTCTCTCCAGGTAAACAGCATGAAGTATGTTTCGTCTATGTTGAGAGTGAGTTTGTTGGTCATCAACCAAGTATATATTTTTAGCAGCTCATTGTTTACAGTGTTTCTAAGTACAGCTGTGTTTGAATGGGAGTAGACTTAAGTAGTGTCATCTGCGAATACAACTGATTTCAGGAGTTGGGATGCATTGGAGAGATCACTGATGTAGATGAGAAAGAGGAGTGGGCCTAGGACACTACCCTGGGTACTCCTACAGTTACAGGTTGGATAATGGAATTGACTCCATTTGCATTGGATTAATAAAGTCACTGGTGGCAAAGCATCTCTTCAATGTACCTTCATAACATATATTTCCTGAGGAAATCTTGTTTTCTCAACTCAAGGACCCAAATGGTAATAAGTAACTTTGTAGCTGGATCGCTAGCGCACTCAGCTGACACACTGGGGTCAGGGGTTCGAATCTCCTCCGGTACGGCTGGAAAACATTAGGGACGTGTTTCCATAAGACACCTGCTGTCCCTGTCCCTGTTCGCTCATCAGTTTAAAATGGGTACCTGGGTGTTAATGGACTGGTGTGGGTCGCATCCTGGGACAAAACTGACATAATTTGCGGGAAATGCTCAGCATAACAAGCGGCTTTCTATTTATTTATTTATTAATTTGAACATGATACAGAAAAGTACAAAGAATACAATTTTTAAAGTGTAACATGCCAAAGCCCCTTGTATGCAGAGCATTATGGGCAGCTTAAAATTAACTGAAGATTAACTAAGCAATGATATATTCAGTGGTACAAAAATTATTGTAAAACAGATAACAATTTAGTACAAATGAGTATTACAAAGACAGGTCATATGGTCATTTACTGTGTTGCTGTGTAATCAGTAGAATGGAGTATTCTGTTAGGTAATGAAGTTAAATAGTAACAAAGTTTGATTGGGTCACAGGTTGACATTTATGAGATACAATAATGAGATGCATATATGAGATACAATTATTCAGTATTTATTTAGCTGTGGGTGAGTAAGTGATTTTTGAGAAGAGACTTGAATTTACAAACAGAGTGTTTCTTTTATATTCACAGGTAATGAATTCCAGATTTGGGAGGGTTTATGTCAGAGTTAAGTGTTCTATGTATGTAGTAGGTGCAGTAATAAGTATGGATGTTTTGTATTGTGAGTAGGTTTAGAGTTTTGAATATTGGTGGAGTGTGCTGTCTGTAGTGGGAATTTGTTATCATTCTGACTGCAGCCTTTTGTTGGGTGATTAGTGGTCTGAGATGATTTATTGTTGTTGAGCCCCATACACAAATTCCATAGGTGAGATAGGGGTAAATAAGTGAGTGATATAGGGCCAGGAGGGCTGACTGTGGAACATAGTACCGTATCTTCGATAGTATGCCTACGGTCTTGGAATTTTTTTTTGGAAATTTGTTGTATATGTGTTTGAAATTTGAGTCTATTATCAAGGTGGATTCCTAGGAATTTTCCCTCTGTGAGTTTTGTGATAGGTGATCCATTTATCATTATGTTAAGAGACACATCTACAGCTCTGTTACCAAACTGAATGTAGTAGGTTTTGTCAATGTTTAGAGTAAGTTTATTGGTCCTCATCCAGGTTGATATTTTATGTAATTCGGTGTTTACAATATTGGCTAGCATGACTGGGCTCGGGTGAGAGTAGACGTATGTAGTGTCATCTGCAAATAGTGTGGGTTTGAGTGGTTGCGATGCATTTGGTAGGTCATTTATGTATATGAGAAAGAGAAGAGGGCCTAGGACACTTCCCTGTGGGACACCAACTGTAATTGGCTGTGCGGAAGAGTTTGCCCCATTTGTGTACACATACTGGCTTCTGTTGCTGAGGTATGACTTTAGGTAGTTGAGGGAGTGCCCTCTTATACCATAATGTGACAATTTTATGTGGAGCAAGTCGTGGTAAACTGTATCGAAAGCTTTACGTAAGTCAATGAATTATTATTATTATTATAATCAAAAAGAAGCGCTAAGCCACAAGGGCTATACAGCATAAGTCAATGAAGATCCCCAGTGGGACTTCTTTTTTTCTATTGCTGTATAAATATGTTCTAGCATGTGGATAATAGCATCATTAGTATTTTTATTAAGCCTGAACCTAAATTGACAGGGGTTGAGTATGTTGTGGGAGATGAGGTAGGAATAGATACGCTTATGGATTAATTTTTCAAAGATTTTAGAGAGGGTGTAAGTTGGATATTGGCCTATAGTTATTCAAGTCTGTGTGGTCTCCTTCATATAGTAGTATGTCATTGATGTCAACTATGGTCTGTATACCTTGTACATGTACTTGTAGTAAATAAAGATATTATTATTATTATTATTATTATTATTATTATTATTATTATTATTATTATTATTATTATTATTAAAGTTACGTAGCTCGAGTGGTATCGCACTCAGCTGATATATTGAGGTCCATGATTGGATCCCCGGTAAGACACCTGTTGTCCCTCTTCACCTAGTAGTAAGTAGGTACCTGGGTGTTGGTCGACTGGTGTGGGTGGCATCCTGGGACAAAATTAACTTAATTTGCCAGAAATTCTCTGTATATAGTATGTCACTGATGTCAGCTGTGGTCTGTATAAGTTGAGTCATATGAGTACTTGTAGAAATAAATATTATTATTATTACTTACCCGAGGTTCGAAGCTCAAGGTTCTTTAACCATAGGTTTGGTAAGTTGGGAGAGGAAGGATAGGTAAAGATGGAATGTGGAAAAAGTGGTAGGCGGGTCCGATTCTGAGCGACATTTCTCTACCAGAGAGAAAGTCTGGCTCAAGACGGTGCAGGACTGGGAGGCTCTATAAACCTACAACAACAACAACAATGATCGGTTTACGAAGATTTTTCAACATTTCACTAGTAAGTAAGTAAATAAGTTTATTCAGGTACAGGTACACATAAACACAGCTACATAAATTATCACACATGGCAACATATGTATAGATTACCCAGGATAATCCAAAAAAATCAGACGAAGTGACTTATTTCCATTGGGGTCCTTGCTTATTTTCATTAGGGTCCTTACTTTTTTCCACTGGGGTCCTTACTTATTTCCATTGGAGGTCCTTACTTATTTCTATTGGGGTCCTTACTTATTTCCATTGGGAGACCTTATTTCCATTGGGGTCTTTACTTATTTCCATTGGGGTCCTTATTTCCAATGGGATCCTTGACTTATTTACATTGGGGTCTTTGACTTATTTCCATTGGGGTCCTTGACTTATTTACATTGGGGTCCTTATTTATTTCCATTGAGGTCCTTGACTCATTTCCATTGGGGTCATTGACTTATTCCATTGGAGTTCATGGCTTATTTCTGTTGGGGTCATTGACTTATTTCCTTTGGGGTTCTTTACAGATAAGTGTCCGGGGGTTGAGTGATGCTGCATCCAGTGTGTCGGAGATAAGATTGACTGACCTACTTCGTCGACGTTTCCCCCAGGCATCAACTGTGGAAGTCCAGGACATATCTGGTGGTTGTGGCTCCATGTATGAAGTGTGGGTTGAGGCCCCAAATTTTAAAGGACTCTCTAGGGTCAAACAGCACAAACTAATTACCGAGGCTCTAAAAAGTGAAATAAAACAGATGCATGGACTGCGCATCACCACCTCAGTTCCTGATGAAGACTAATGGTTGCTAAGTTTGACAGTTGTCTAGCAGCGGTGTCAGGTGATACATTATTAATCAAGTACCCTGGCAGCTATCTAGAAATAATGGTACCTCTTAATGAAGGGCATTCAAATATTTATAATAATTGATGCTGTTTTCCATCATAATGTAATAAGATGCTGTATAAGAAATTTCCACTAAATAATGTAGTGGGAGCTGCTGTACTATACATGTTCTCTGATGTGATAGTCTACTATAGAAATAGTAGCATTATGTGACTATACGGGTTTTAACACATTTTGTGAATATATTATTTTAATAGATATAAAAGTGCAGTTCTGTAGGAAAATTTTCATTGCTCAGATGAGCACAATTTATAACAATGCACATTGTTTTGTCTGGTCACTTTTATTATTTTACCAAATCATTAGAAACATTTTTGGAGATGTAAATAAATTAAGCTTGGGTGGTTGTGTCTGTTTAAATATCCCCTCAGTATCATGTTTTCTCACCTAGTTTACCAAAAGATAGTAAACTGGGTGTGAAAACTTGCTGATGAATCAACACTTTCAAGGACTTAAAAGGAAATAAGTAATTTTGACTTTTTTTTTGTGTTATCATAGGTACTTTAACACTATGTAGGATAATTGTACTTATGTGTACATATGCCTAAGTAAACTTACTTTTTTAATACAGTACTTTACTCCTCATGTTTTTTTTAACAAGTTTGCCGTCTCCCACCGAGGTAGGGTGACCCAAAAAGAAAGAAAATCCCCAAAAAGAAAATAGTAGTAGGTTGGTAGACAGCAACCACCCAGGGAGGTACTACCGTCCTGCCAAGTGAGTGTAAAACGAAACCCTGTAATTGTTTTACATGATGGTAGGATTGCTGGTGTCTTTTGTCTGTCTCATAAACATGCAAGATTTCAGGTACGTCATGTTACTTCTACTTACACTTAGGTCACACTAAGCATACATGTACACGTTTATTTATACACACTCATCTGAGTTTTCTTTGATTTTATCTTAATAGGTCTTGTTCTTATTATGTTTCCTTTTATATCCATGGGGAAGTGCAATAAGAGTCTTTCCTCCGTAAGTCATGCGTGTTGTGAAAGTCAACTAAAATGCCGGGAACAATGGGCTAGTAACCCCTTTTCCTGTAATAATTAATAAAAAGTATAAGAAGAAGAAAATTTACTTCTCATATAATTGGTTAATATGTAGTTAACACAGCACTTTATTTCTCATATAACTGGTTAATATGTAGATTAGTAGCAGTGATAGAGGCTTTAAGAAATATGCAAGTATTTCAGTTAAATATAGTTCATTCATTTTGTAGGAAGTAGTTTTATTGTTAATAAACTTTGATTACTCCTTAGAAACTGCTTGTATTTTTCTTACTGTGTATATGTTGGAATATTGCTGTACGCTAACAGCCCCTTTCAAGGCAGCTGAAATTGCTGAGCTGGAGAATGTTCAGAGAACCTTCACTGCACACATAAGTATGATAAGGCACCTAAAGTACTGGAAACGGTTGATGTCCCTTGACCTGTACTCCTTGGAACACAGGCGAGAAATATACATGATAATATACATCTGGAAAATCCTAGTGGGATCAGTACCAAATTTGCACGCGAAGATCACTCCATACAAAAGCAAAAGCCTCGGCAGGAGATGCAACACTTCCCCGATGAAAAACAGGGGCACCACGAGTACACTGAGAGACAACACAATAAGTGTCCGGGGTCCAAGACTGTTCAACTGTCTTCCAGCATACATAAAGGGGATTACCAATGGACCCCTGACTGTCTTCAAGAAGGCACTGGACAGGCACCTAAAGTCAGTACCTGACCAACCGGGCTGTGGTATGTACGTCAGGTTGTGTGTGGCCAGCAGTAATAGCCTGGTGTGGCCCCGTGGCCTAGTGGCTAAAGCTCTCGGTCCACACACGGAGGGCCCGGGTTCGATTCCCGGCTGGTGGAAACATTTCGACACATTTCCTTACACTTGTTGTCCTGTTCACCTAGCAGCAAATAGGTACCTGGGTGTTAGTCGACTGGTGTGGGTGGCATCCTGGGGGACAAGATTGAGGACCACAATGGAAATAAGTTAGACAGTCCTCGATGACGCACTGACTTTTTTGGGTTATCGTGGGTGGCTAACCCCCCGGGGTTAAAAATCCGAACGAAATCTTATCCTATTAGACCTTGATCCACCACGAGGCCTGATCACAGACCGGGTCACGGGGCCGTTGACCCCCGAAACCTTCTCCAGGTATACTAAAATAAATATATATGACCCTTGCAGGTTTAGCGCTTTATGATAATAAGTGCTTAGCGCTTCTTTTTGATAATAATAATAATAATAATAATAATATAAGTATTTATATGCAGAAATAAAGATACTTATTTTCTAATAATAATATGGTAAGGAAGGCAGTTCAGTGGCATCACAAAGACAAGTCTTATATTCTTAATAAGTAAAATTGTGCCTAAATAAATTTGCTTTACTTATTTACTTACTTATTTACTTTATTTAATTTAGTTAATTACATTCATTTATTTATTTAATGTGCTGTTTTCGTCCTGCAGCTTTCATATCTGCGTCATAAATTATTTTCGTTCGAACAGTAACTACCTTTTATCATTAATTTCTGCATATATATTATACTCAATTTGTGTGTTTCTTTGAGGTGAAGTTACAAAGCTGTGAGGAGAGAAGTATATGAGAATATTAAATAAGTGCAGGCTTGAAGGTATGACGAATGCACAAGCGCAGGCTCGACCAATCAGCAAGTCACTTAAGTGCTCCTGCGTGGGCTCGACCAATCAGCAAGTCACTTGAGTGCTCCTGCGTGGGCTCGACCAATCAGCAAGCAGCATGCTGGTGACTTCCCGGGTTTAAAATTAGTGATTCACTCCTCTTCTGTTTTAATTCATTTTTACCCTTTTTATGGTAAGAAAAAAGGTATTTGTTTCTGCAGTGAGTGAAGGTAATATGCTGATCATTATGTCTGGCGTCTGAAGGGGTTTTAATGCTGTTTCTTTAAGATATTAGCGTAAGGAATGGCAGCTGCTCCAGCTGTCGTTTGTTTACATTTTATTAAATTAAAGAATGTTCTTTGACTTCTGTCAGGTGCTCTTGATCCAGGGAGTTACTGCTGCTGCTCTACTTCCTTGGATCAAGCATGATTATAGTGGTATAAGTATTCGTCTTGTCGATAGTTATATACCTGTGATTTTAAATATTAATCCCCTCGAGGGACGTTACTTGCTTCTGGTGAGGGGCTCTTAATCCAAGGAACTGGATCTGCGCTCTTCATTCTTGGATCAAACTTATTGCCTTCCATTCCCCACGCACTACCTCACCGGGTACAGTTCTTCCCTTAAATATAATTAAAGTTAGCTTCATGGGAGGTGCCTCTGCAGTGAAAGGCTCTTGATCCAAGGAACTGACCCTTTTTCATAGCTGTATATAGTAACTAATGAAATTTTATCTAGGATAACCAAATATCAAAGTGACATTTCCATACTTGTCCTTCCTTTCCTTGGATCAAACTTGATTACCTCCCATTCTCTAGGTGGAGGTTTATAACCCCTGTGGGTTTAGTTCCTTCTAACATTATTATTAGTACATTCGTTGGTCAGCATTAAACCTGTAAGGACCCCGCCCCCTCATGGGAGGTTCCTTGATGCTGGTGAGGGGCTCTTGATCTAGGGAATTGGATCTGTGCTCCAGTTCCCTGAATTGAGCCTGAATACCTTCCGTCTCCCACATGCGCTATATAATCCCTACGGGTTTGTAAAGTGGGGCCCACCTGTAATGTGTACCTGTGTCAAAATAAACATACATAAGGATCATGCAGTTTCTAGGGAAGCAGAGTACTGGTTCAGTTCCTTAGATCAATTATTACTAAGGATAATTGTAGGGATGGACTGGTTTATTTTAAAATTATTCATGGGTAAGCTCTAAACCCCCTCCATTGTTCCTTCAGAGGAATATTGGAGGGGTTGGAGGTAATTAGGTTTGATCCAGGAAAGAGGATGGTGGCTCCAGTTCCTTGTAGCAGTAGCATTTTCGCATCAAAGCACCGCCCATTCCCTTCATATGACCCATATCAACCCCAATGGAAATAAGTCGCTTTGACTTTTTTGGATTATCCTGGTGAGTAATTTACACTTTACTATGTATTATAATTTGTGTAACTGTACCTCAGTAAACTTACTAAGATCCCATTGGAAATAAGTAAGTTTGACTTCTGGGTTATCCTAGGTAATCTACACACACGTTGCTTTGTATGATATATGTAACTGTATTTATGTATACCTGTACCTGTACCTGAATAAACTTGCTTCCCCACGAGTATGATAATGACCGTGACCACGTGAGTATTATAGCTATACAATAGGTTTCAGAATTATTTTTTTAATGCATTGCTGGCATATTATAATACTTTTGTTGTACTAGTTAAGCTAATTCTTTACTTTGTCAAGATTTCCTTAATTAAATCATTATTAGTCATGATCTGTCTGAGAAATTGCTGTTTGATATTGCCTCAGTAATATGATGCATTTCATCACATTTTAGACTTGCTAATCATTGTCTTTGTTTACTTGATTATTAACCCCCTTGTATACTTAATTTTATAGATGATTGATGCGATGGAAGATGATGAGTGGGATAACATACCTACGGTGGAGGACGTCCTGTCATCAGTCTTAAAGAGCACGAGGTTGGTTACTTGATGTGGGCATTACCAGTCTGATCATGGATATACAAAATATATTCATCACTTGCCTACTGCCTTTGAAGAAAGGCACAGACAGCACTAGGATGTTGACCTGCCAAACTCAGTTTTCAAAGTGAAGACTTTGCACTTCCTAACGTTAAAATATTAAGTGGGTTTAAATGGGTGTGTGTAATTGAATTAACAGATTCATTACATGCAGTATTACAGTACCTTTATTACAAGCCAATAACACACCAAGTCCCAGGAACCACTCATCTCTTCTCCTTCCACATTGGCTGCTGGATGTAGCCCTCATCTCCTAATACCTTAGCCCTCTTTCTGTAAGAATTACAGTGGAACCCTGGTTTTTGTCCTTAATCCGTTCCAGGACCCCAATGGAAATAAGTCACTGTCTGACTTTTTTGGGTTATCCTAGGTTCTCTACACACATGTATGATAATTCTATGTAACTGTATTTGTGTATACCGGAATAAACTTACTTACAGAAGGCCGGTCGAAATCTGAAATGGACGAAAACTGAAGTAATATTTCCCATAAGAAATAATGTAAATCCAATTAATCTGTTCCAGACACAATTATTTTTTTTTTTTTTTGTATTTTCCCACTGGCCGATTCCCACCAAGGCAGGGTGGCCCGAATATTAACATAAAATACATTTTATAGACAATAACTAGTTTTACATACAGAAAACAGTGAGAAATAAATATAAATGACTAATTTTAATGGATAAATGAACGTTTAAATCACTTTTACGTTTATTGAAGTGACTTATTGGCGTATGGAAGACGGTGAGGAGGGGAGAGGGAGGAGAGGTTATTGTTTGGAAGGGGAATCCCCCTCCATAAGGACTTCACGTATCAAAGCCTTGTCTGCGGTTAACTTCCCTTCTTTGTCTTTTACTGGTACTAGGACCAACTTGAGTCACTGGACCATGCAGACAGCTTGCAACAGCTTTGTTACGACGATATTTACGACGATATTTCTCCACCAGCTCTTCCACATCCTAGCTACACGATATTTAACGAGGCCCAGAGCCATATTATTACCATCGACATACCATGCTCGCCGAGTTTAATCGTTTCTAACAGCTACCTTTAGATGCCAACATAAACAAAGGGAAAAGTAATAATTAATTCATGCTGAGAATTGTAAACAAGAGCGTTATGTATTAAGGGTGGTGACTAGGCCAATGCCGATTTATACGTTTTCTCTGATGCTGGACCAGAGAAAACGTAACGTTTTCCCTCTGCCTGGCTTGCACACCTCCATAGCATATAAATGGTGCATGTTTATATGCTATGTACTGTGTTTCTTATATAATTTTGGAGAAAATATCATAGATGGATTAATGAAAATGTCTGTTAACCTAAAATAAGATATTTAACGTGCCCAAGAGTGATTATTATTACGTGGTTGAAATCCAAATTGTACAGTATCCGCACCAGACAAAATCCGGGGTTCCACTGTACAACCATAAGATGGTTCTCTGTAATTATGGCATACCATGGACTATTACATATTTTAATGCCTTGTCAGTGACTGCTGTTTCAGTGGTAGTTTTGACAGTTGGGGTAGCTGTCAGGATTCCTGGCAAAAAAAAAAAAAAAATTGTTAGCATTTTGTGAGCTTTAAATTGTTGCCTCATATTTTAACTTAGTGGGAGAGCACTTTTATTATGTCTCAGTGTGATCGGTCTTTCAGAGAGGTAACAAATGAATGATATGGTTACTCGTATGTACTTTTGTCAGTGTAATCTATTGGGCTCGGTATAATATTTTATAACTTCCTAGGTACAGGTATGTACCTGTATTTCAGATCCTCATTCCATCTGCTCCTCAAATGCTACATACGCCTTCCATCTTCCCCAGATTTATTCATCTGTATTAGTCTCTTGCTAAGTTCTTTCTACATGACCAAACCATCTCGGTAACCTTCTTTCAACACTTTTGTTACACCACTGTGACGACTAAAGCGGGTTTTACTGGACGAATCCATGACAATTTTTTTTTCACGTTGTCTTGTTTAATAATTAGGCTTATAAATTAACAATACTTAGACTAAATCACTCATGTTATATGGCTATAATTGTAATTTAATTGTATTGTTTTTCACATTCCTTACTGTTCTTGTATCGTTGATTAGTCAGTATCTTGCATTTTCTTTCAAACCTAATCTGATAATTTATTACATGTCACAGTTGTTACTTGAAATGCTGTTAATGTTTATTTCAGCAAGTTTGGCAAAGTGAAGCTGGTTGCACCATTTTTCACTCAAAAGTCTACAAACTTGAAGAAAGATGTTTCGCCAGAAAATGGAGTTGAAAAGGTACTGATCCCCCCCCCCCCCCTCTTTTTTTTTTTTAAGTACATGCTAACTCTGATAATAATGACAAATTTTAGCACAGCTTTTCCCCACTGATTTTGTCCTCTTAACAAGCATGCTACTTGGTATACTTATATTCTATTTGGCTGTTGGCAGTCCAATATACTACAAAGAATTATTTGAGAAACTAATTTAACTCCATTTTAACCCTTTGAGGGTTTCGGACGTACTAGTACGGCTTACGACCCAGGGTTTTTGACGTACTAGTACGCCTAAATTCTAGCGCCCTCAAATCTAGTGGGAGAAAGCTGGTAGGCCTTCATATGAAAGAATGGGTCTATGTGGTCAGTGTGCACAGTCTAAAAAAAATCCTGCAGCACACAGTGCATAATGAGAAAAAAAAACTTTGACCATTTTTTTGGAATAAAACAGCGACTTTGCACTGTATTTTCGTATGGTATTTATTGTTGTATTCTAGTTTTCTTGATCTCATTTTATAGAATGGAAGACATATTACAGAAATTGAGATGATTTTGACTGATTTTACAATGAAAGGTACCTTGAAATTGAGCTCAAAGTAGCAGAAATGTTCGATTTTTACCAAATTTCAAAAGTAAACAAATCGTGCCAAGCGTGCAATACACGTCAACTGGTGAGTCTAATATTCTTTCACAAGTGCACCAATAATATTTATACCATTTTTTACACTAATGCAGTAGTCTGCATAACAGTAAATCTTATATTTTTTGTGAGAATAAAAATTCAAAGTGGAAAGCAAAAGAATATAAGAGGGGCCTTGAGACGTGACTAATGACCAGAGGAAATGTCATTTTAGTTCCAGGAATGTCTTTCTTGTTTATTCTGGACCCTATTCGGAAATTGGCATCTTTTGAAATTTGTGTGAAATTGGCAAAATTGCTAAATTCTGACCACTGTACTGGATAGTTGAATTTCATAAATGGGTGGTTTCTTGCACCCATTCGATAGAAAAAATGGAGTTCTAGCGAAATATTCATGTTTTTTGTCGACTAGTACAGTGGAATTGGCCGAAAATGGGGCTCAAAGTGGGCAAAATCGCTGATGCGTAAACATCGCCGAGACCGCTAACTTTGCGAGAGCATAATTCCGTAAGTTTTCCATCAAATTTCAAACTTTTGGTGTCCTTATGATCGGGAAAAGATTCTCTATCTTTTCATAAGAAAATATTTTTTTTTTTTTTAAATTTGGCCTACCCTGAGAACGAGTTTCGGAGAGGGCCTGTCGACCCTCAAAGGGTTAAAGGTCTACACCATGTTTATGAAAGGAAAATTTAGGAAGATGGTGTGATTAAGAATGAGAAACTTAAATCTTAACAATTTGGCAGATGGAAAATTGATTATACTTGTTCATGTATTTAGTACAAGGTTACAAATTTGTTGACTTACTGGCAATGGATTCAAGTTGGAAAAATGTAGATTTAGAAAAGATATAGGAAAACATTGGTTTGGTAAGAGAGTAGTGGATACATAGAACAAACTCTTGAGTAGCATCATTGAAGCTAGAACCTTGTGTAGTTTTAAAAATAGATTAGACAGGTACATGAGTGGGTGTGATGTGGACCTGCATTGCTAGCATGGCTCAGTAGGCCTACTGCAGTTCTCTTACTTGTGTTCTTATGTAATCATAATTTGGTTTTACCATGTTCACTTCTGCTGTACATGAGCTATACCTTTGCTTTAAAATATTTAGGCAGTTTACCAAGTGATGAGGTGATATCAAAAGTATTTCTGATAGTAATACTCAATTTTAGACTGATACTGATACCACCCAAATTCACCAGTTCTGATACTCGGGTTTAGGCCGATATCAGTACCATCAAAATAAACCAGTGCCCACCTATACTGATACTCTGGTGCACCCCTGTTCAGCAGTTCAATGTCAGTGTGATGACTTGAGTCCTGGAAGTGGGAAATACTGTGCCTGCACTGTACAGGAGGGGGTTTGGTATATTGGCTATTTTGAGTTACATCTAAACTGTTGTATTTGAGCACCTCTGTAAAGACAGTGATTGTGTGAATGATGTTGGAAGTGTCACCCTGCCTCTGTCAGAGATGGCTGGTGTGTTAAAAAAAAATCTGATGAGTTTGAGGGTTCTTTTTAAAATTCAGCATATGCAGTAATCCCTTGAAATAGTGGACTAATAAGAGATGTCCATATATCAGAATGTTAACCCTTTGACTGTCGCAACCCCAAATCCTGAGGTGTCTCTTGGTGTCGCAAAATATTTGGAAAAATTTTTTTTTTATGAAATGATAGAGAATCTTTTTCCGATGGTAATGACACCAAAAGTGCGAAATTTGATGTAAAATTTATGGAATTGTGCTCTCACGAAGTTAGCAACCTCAGCGATGTTTACGAATCGGCGATTTTGCCCACTTTGAGCCCTATTTTAGGCTAATTCCATTGTTCCAGTCGACCAAACTCATAACCATTTCTTTAGAACGCCATTTGTTCTATTGATTGAGTACAAGAAACTGCTCATTTACCAATTTCAACTACCCAATAAAGTGGTCAGAAATTTGCAGTTTGGCCAATTTCACGCAAATTAAAAAAATATGACAATTTTAAAATAAGGTCCAGAATGAACAATGCAGACATTCCTGGCTCTAAAATAACATTTTCTTTGTTCATCAGTCATGTCTCCAGGCCCCTCTGATATTACTCTTGCTTTCTATTTTGAATTTTTATTCAAACAAAAAATAGAAGATTTACTACTATGCAGACTACTGCAATATTGTAATAATTGTATAAATAACATCAACCTATTCATGACTGCATATTAGAATGGCTAGTTGGACATTTATTGGACAATGACATTTGTTTACTCTTGAACATCGGCAAAAATCAAACATTTCTCTTACTTTGAGCTCCATTTCAAGATCCTTTTCATAGCAAAATCAATCAAAATCACCTCTATTTCTATAATATGTTTTCCATTGTATCAAATGTGACTATGAAAATGAGAATATAACCATAAAAACTATACGAAAAAACACCTCAGTCAGTGTTTTAATCCAAAAACACAGTCTGAGTTTTTTTTTTCTCATTATGCACTGCATGCTGCAGGACTTACTTTATATGGTGCACACTGACCACACAGACCCATTCTCTCACATGTGAGCCTACCAACTTTCTCCTGCTTGATTTGAAGCCGCTAAAATTTTTGAGTATATATACGTCAAACACATTGGCTCATAAGACATATATATACATGTATATGACTGAAACAGTCAAAGGGTTAAAAAATAGTAAAAAAAAAAAAAAAAAAAAAAAAAAAAAATTACACTAAAATACTCTACTTCTTTCAGCAAACTGTATCCCACTGAGGCAAGGTGGTCCAAAAAGAAACACTAAAGTTTCTCTTCAAATTTAGCAATTTATACAGGAGAAGGGGCTACTAGCCTCTTGCTTCCGGCATTTTAGTCACCTCTTACGACACGCATGGTTTATGGAGGAAGAATTCTGTTACACTTCCCCATATACATAATATAGCACTGTATGCACAATTTACAAACCCATCCCACAGGTAGGAAAACTTTGTGTACTTGATTCTTTATAAAGGATGGCTAATTACTTATCAGTAAAATATAGCCTGAATACGGCAAGCAAATTGTTTGGTGCCAAAACATTTAATATCCACAAGTGGATCCAGATGGTGTGATGCTGACAGTGGTGAAGAAAGAAAAAATTAAAAGGAAATGCTGCTCATTGTAGAATGAACTTTAATTTGGATAATACAATGCACCCTCCCTTTTCGTCGATCTCCGTTTTCGGTGATTTCCATTTTTGCTGACTTTTTTCATCAAGATATTGGTTCCGTTTTCATCGATGGTACGGAACCTGTCCAGTGCCCAGAGTGCATACACAGCCACCCCCACATGCATTCTCAGGCAATGTTGTATTGTTTCTTGGCAAGTGAACATATCCTGCGAGGTCATATGAAACATTTCGTAATTATCCATTGTTTTTGGCACTTGTTTATTGTGTGTGACTGCTAAATAAGCCACCATGGGCCCAAAGAAAGCTTCTAGTGCTAGCCCTTTGGTGAAGAATGTGAGAAACATATTATTATTATTATTATTATAATCAAGGGGGAAGCGCTAAACCCGGAGGATTAAACATGATAGAATTCAAGAAAAAGTTTATAGAAAAATACAAAAGTGGTGGTGGTAGTAGAGGGTGGTAGTGATGATGGTGGTAGAGGGTGGTAGTGATGATGGTGGTAGAGGGTGGTAGTGATGATGGTGGTAGAGGGTGGTAGTGATGGAGATTTGGGCAATGTGGAGTAGGATAGAAAGATTTGTGGCATTAAAAAACAAAGAAGGGAAGTGACCTCTGATAAGGACTTTGTACCTAGAGTCCTTATAGAGGGGGATTCCCCTTCCAAAGAATAACCTCTCTTTCCTCTCCCCTCCTCCTTGTCTTCCCTCCACAAACAACAGCCTTCAATAAAGGTAAGTGTCATGTTGAATGTTCATTCTTTTGTGCATGTAAATCTATCTTTAAGGTAAAAAAAAATTTCTTAATACTTCTGGGTGTCTGGAACGGATTAATTGGATATACATTATTTCTTGTGGGGAAAATGGTTTCAGTTTTCACAGATTTCCGTTTTTGCCGATCTCGAACGGATTAAACATGATAACAGAGGGTCCACTGTATTTTGCCTTGCATAGAACTTTTCACTGCGAAATATTCCAGTAAGATCTTGTTCTGCGACATGCTTCTTTTTTACCCACTACAAAATGATCAGACCTAAAATCTACTACTGTCCAGCCTTAGCTTCTCTTGCCTCTGCCTATCTACCCACAACCTTTTACACTGCTGCATCTTATCCAGTCCTCATCCCCATTCTTGCCATTGATCTTGAGGCATTTAATCAAACTGTCCTCTAAAGCTCCATCCAGTGTATAACGTCTTAATCATGTACAATATGATAAAAAGTGACTGCTGATTATTAAATTTTAATGTAACTGCCTCTAGGGAGTTAGTAAAGAAGTATATTTTTTTTTTTTTCAGACAAAATCTGAGGAGTTGAGGTCATACTTGACCCAGAGTGAAGTTGGAAAAGAGAGAAGTGGCACTCATGGCAACCTTACCCATCTGCACCAAGCTAGTGGTGGCAAACAGACCAGTGATGACTTTAACATTTACCATAAAGATAAGTTGGCCCTGGGTAAATGTGATAAGTACAATGGATCCGAGTCAACCAGCAAGATGAAACACACACAGTCCACTCCAGCACTTGGGGTCAAGCATATGCCAAAATATATCACACCAGAGGAAGTCGCAGGACCCAGGTCATCATCCATTTGCCAGACAAACCTTAATTCAAAAGTTGTCAGTGCTGTGGGAAATAAGGAAAATACTAACCCTTATGCTCTGCTCTCTGATAAACTTTCAGAAAAAATTTCAATTCCCTTTGAGGCTGTCAACAAAGATTTGCATAAAAAAACTCAAGCATTTACCAGAAAAGAGCATCACATTCAACCTATAATAAATTTAGAGGATAAAAATAAGGTGGAAAATGGGAGAGGATTAGGGCTAGGTTTTTCAAATTCAGCAGTGCCAAAGAACAGTGAAGCACTGTTAGAGAATGGCAGTTTGTTTATGTCATCATCAGTGAAAAATGAGTTGGCAAGCAATAAAAGCCATGTTGAAAGAGTCAAGCTAGGAAAGGCTAATACCTGCCCTTCCATTAATACTCAAAACTGTGCAGCTGCTCAAGAAAGACTGTCATCAAAGCCACTCATAAGCACCAAGCTCCAAGAAATTGCTCCCGACACAGGTCTGACCAAAAGAAGCACTGCATCCCACTCCATAAAGGCAATTGCTGAAGAAACACAAAACAGTACTGATGATGTAATGGATTATAGTGCATCATCAGAAGGCACGGCTGGACAATCTATTTCACGAAATTCCAAAACATTGGCCAGTTCCCAGTATAAAACTCATTCCAAATCTCAGAACACTGCACCAATGAACAGTCTGTCCTGTGTGTCATCTGAGAGTAGAAATCAGGAAGTAGCACTTAAAGGAGCCTCTCAAACAAGTAAAAAAAGTCAAGTTACACCTGGGAACTGTCTGCAGCATGTGAGCCTGTCTCGAACCTCTTCTCAGAGGCTTCAGAAGCCAACCACAGAACATCGCTCTCATTCACACTCCCCAACACCACCAAAACCACATAAGCTGATGGATATGGCGAACATCATCGTCAACGGCAAAGAATATGTACAGCTAGAGTTACTTGGACAAGGAGGATCCAGCAAAGTCTATGAGGTGTGGTGATTCTCTTGCATGTTTCTTCACCTCTTCTGTGATGAATATTTCCCCTTTCTAATATAATTTTTTATATTCTCTCTTAAGATCAGTAGAAATTATTTGTGGGGTTACCCACTTTGTCTTATTGGACACAAATCGGTTTTGAGTCGTAAAAAATGTACTTTTCATATACATGTGAACTATACTTGATACAGTCTAGGTTTGTCAAGTAGAAGCTGTAAGATTAATTTCTGCATTTCTTGAGCAGTTTATTTAAGAGTGTATAACATACATCATGTATAAATTAATACTGAGAGTTGTGATGGGCAGGTGCTGGACTTTGAGACCCGCAAGGTTATGGCTATCAAGGTGGTGAATCTGGAGGGCGTGGATGATGTTGCCTTATCCTCTTATAAAAATGAAATTGATATGTTGCTGAGGCTGCAGTGGTCAGACAAAGTTATCCGGCTTTATGACTAGTGAGTTTCCAAGTACAGTTTGTAGTGTTTGTGATAATTTCTAATTTACAGAAGAGATTTATTTATCAATATTATACCTTATTTTTTAATTGGAAAACAAGCAGCATGTCACCCTTATTATTTTGGTTGCAATATTATCAGGATTAGTAATAATGGTAGAATTAACAACAAAATGTTGGGTAAATGGACAAATGCCATAATGACATGACAAAGCTCCTGGAGAGTGAAATGTTGCCACAGTAAAATATCACATTAGTTGCATCGGTGTCCATTTACCTAATACTGTACTATCAAGATTGTTTAACCCTTTCAGGGTTGGTGCCGTACTAGTATGGTTTGCACGCCAGGGTTGGTGCCGTACTAGTGCACATAGTCTAGCGCCTTCAAATCTAGCGAGAGAAAGCTGGTAGGCCAACGTATGAAAGAATGGGTCTATGTGGTCAGTGTGCACAGTATAAAAAAATCCTGCAGCACACAGTGCATAATGAGAAAAAAAAAACTCCGACCGTGTTTTAGTTTAAAACAGGGATTTTACAGTGTATTTTTGTATGCTATTTATGGTTGTATTCTAGTTTTCCTGGTCTCATTTTATAGAATAGAAAGACATATTATGGAAATTGAGATCATTTTGATTGGTTTCATAATGAAAAGTACCTTGAAATGGAGCTCAAAGTAGCAGAAATGTTCAATTTTTGCTGAAGTTCAAAAGTAAACAAATCATGCCACGCGTCCAATACACGTCAACTGGCGAGTCTAATGTTCCACAAGTGTGCTGATATTATGCCATTACACTAATGCAGTAGTCTGCATAACAGTAAATTTATTTTTTGTGAGAATAAAAATTCAAAGTGGAAAGCAAAAGAAATGTAAGAGGCCTGGGGACATGACTAATGAACAGAAAAAAATGTTATTTTAGGGCCAGGAAATGTCTGTCTCGTTTATTTTATTTTTTTTTTTATTTTTTTTTTTATTTAGTAATTTGAGCATACATACAGAGGTACAAAAAAATATAGGTAAGAGCAGCATGCCAAAGCCACTTATATGCATAGCATTACGGGCTGGCTTAAAATTAACTTAAGATTAACTAAGGACCTCTTCAAGGGGGGCTCCTTGGCGTGGTGAAGAGGCTCTTGGTCTGAGGAATTAGCCCTGTCGGTCTTCTTCCTCAGACCGAACCTAATTACCCCCCATTCTCCCCTCCCCTATCCCATCCTCCCCATCCTCCCCTTTTTCCATTCCTCCTCCTCCTCCTCACCCCTCCCTTTTGCCCTTCCTCTTTTTAGCCTTCGTGATTTCTCCCACAGGCGCGCTAGTTCCTAGGTAGGGGAAAGGACACCGGGGTCCATCCCATTCCGTTGAGGTTTCTTGGCGGTGGCGTAGTTTGCCGTGGAATCTGGATTGCCTAGGGATGTCCCGATCCCTCTCCGGTATCCCGGAGTAGCTTTGGGTGTCTTTTGGGCGACGGGTGTATCTCTGGAAGCCACCTTTCGGATTCCGGGGGTGGTGGCTGAAGGAGGTATGCTTTGTGGCGGATATCCGGCCGCCCTCTCTTTTGTCCACCGAGGTAGCTCGGCAGATGTGAGGTTGCTATCCCAGATTGCTGGTTTACTGGCATGAAGGGTAGGGTATGGCACGGGTTCCATGCTGCATCTGCGCTACTAGCGGTGTCGAGTCCTCTTGGGCGCGGAGGGAGATTTCTGGCCCTTTCATTCCTCCTAGGAACTATCCCTCCCCGGTCCCCCCTTTTTTTTTTCTTTTTTTTGTTTTTATTTTCTTTTCTTCTTTCTTTTTTTTTCTTAAAAACAAAAAGAAAGAAGTAACCTAACCATGGCAGCCCTAGTCCATGAACCTAGTACCCCCGGGCCCCTTCTTGATACCGCACCCCGTTCTGACCCCGCCTCGTCTTTGGACCACTCTTCAGACATTCCTCATGCCTCTGTACCTATTGCCGGTGCTGTTTCCTCACCCGCTTCAGGTACTGAGGCCTCGACTGACTCCTTCGATTTATCAGACCTTCGCTCTCCTCTGACTATGCTTCCGGCCTCTCCCTCTACGGTGCGGCAATTTTCAAATCGCCGACCCGTTCCACGTCGGACCAACTCTGGTCCCACGCCTAAACGTCAACGACAATTACCTGCTGATGATACTTCTCCACCTTCACCTTCTCGTTCTTCTCAGAAACGATTGACACGTCCTTCACTACCTTTCCACGCTCAGTTTCAGACTGAACAGTGGACTAAATTCTTCACTTTACGACCAACTTCCTCTACTGCCTATCTTTCTGACCATAGTATTGGCAAGGCACTCCTACGCCATGTTGGTAAAGATATTTCTTTTCATGCTCTTAAGAGCGGTACGCGCATCATTACCGTACAGAATGCTACCCAGGCTCGTGAGCTCTCTCGTCTTTCCCATATAGATACTGTTCCTGTCACCCTTGAAAAACATCATTCCCTCAATTCTTGTAGTGGTACCGTTATTCTGCCCCATACCATAGTTCAACAAAATTTCCAGACATGTGGCACCGACATTCTCGAACAGCTGGAACTCCAAGATCTCCCAATCCTCAAGGTAGACACTTACGTTCTTCCTGCCCGTGGGCGGAGACGATACCCTAGCAATGTGGCTCGTTTAACTTTTGACAGCCGAGAACTCCCATCCTCCGTTTATATAGCAGGACATCGGTTACAAGTTCGAAAGGTGATCCCTACACCACAACAGTGTAGAAATTGCTGGCGATTTGGCCATCCAGCGAAATATTGCAGATCTATCGCCGAATGCCCAGTCTGTGGTGCCGATGACCATTCTAATACGTCTTGCAATCGATCTCCCTCTTGCCTTAACTGTCATGAGGCTCACCCTTCGTACTCTCGCCGTTGTCAGGTCTATTTAAACGAGCGGGAAATCCGTTACCTCAAAGAGACAGAAGGTCTCCCTTATGCCATGGCAGTTTCTCATCTCCGCCTCCAAGGGAGACTCCCACGTGTTTCTTATTCCCGTGTTTCAAAACGTCCCCCCACTTCTGGTATCCCATCTTCTACACCCACCTCTGTGGTTACCTCTCCCATAATCACTCCTGTATCTAATCCTTTTGCTGTCCTCGGCTCAGACGTCCCTACTTCAACGCCTCAGTCTAATCTCGCTTCTTCGAGTTCTCTCTTACAAGCCTCAGTATCGACGAGACCTCGTACGACACCTCTTCCCAATCGTCCCTCTACTTCTCAAAAGTCAAAAAAAGGTCCGGTAACACCTCCTACCCATCTTCCACCTCCTCATTTTACCCTCCCTGTCTCTGTCCCTAGTTCTTCCCCTCTCACTGGCTCGGTTACAAGTGCAGAGGTTCACCCTCCTCCTCGTAATGTACCTTCCTCCCCTGTTCCCTCCCAAGTTTCTTCCTCTTCTGCCACCTCCCAGGTTCCTGTCTCTTCTGTCCCCTGCCACGCTTCTCCAGTTCCCTCCACCCTTTTGCCCCCCCCTACCTTGGTACAGTCCAATACAGTTCCAATCTTTACTCATCCTCCCCCTACCATTCCCAATATTGTCTCCCATACGACATCTCTGAATTCCGAAACACTTGAAGCAATCTCTGAATATATTGCAGAGACCAAACCATCAATGGACACTGATCCACCTTCCGCTCTTTCTCTCTCCTCTGCTCCATCTGCGCAACTCCTTTCTTCACAGCGCACCGTTCCTTCGCTGCTTGAACATTTTCCACTGCCTCCGCATGTGGACTTTTCTAACCCTTCTAGTCCGTAGGAACCCTTACCTGCGGATTTCAAGTATCTTTATCATTGCCAATCATGGCCTTTTTACAGTGGAATATACGCGGCCTCAGGGGTAATCGGGGTGAGCTTCAGATGTTACTCTCCCAGTTTGCCCCTGTTGGTGTTTGCTTACAGGAACCAAAATTACACTCTGCTGTTATTTCTCACATCTCAGGCTATAATTTGTTGTATTCTTCAGATCCTTTTCCTGATGGGACCTTTAATGAAAGTGCCCTTCTTCTCCGCACTGATATTCCGTACCATCAACTATTTATTCATACTTCGCTGCATTACACAGCAGCCCGTATCCACTTACATAGGTGGTATACGCTCTGTTCTTTATATCTCTCTCCTTCTCGGGCATTATCTATTCCGGATTTTGCCTTCCTTGTTTCGTCATTACCGCCACCGATTCTGTTACTTGGTGATTTTAATGCCCACCATTTCCTCTGGGGAGGGTCTCACTGTGATTCCCGTGGAATTCAGTTAGAGGCTTTTCTTGCCACCCACCCCCTCCATGTTTTAAATACAGGTACTCACACCCATTTTGATCCTCGGACTCATACTCTCTCTTGCATCGATCTCTCAGTTTGCTCTTCCTCCGCCGCATTAGACTTTACTTGGTCTGTTCTCCCGGACTTACATGACAGTGATCATTTCCCAATCATTCTTTCTTCCCCTTCATATTCGCCACCTCTTCGCACCCCACGCTGGCAATTTAATCGGGCAAATTGGAACCTTTACTCACACCTGACTGTTTTTAAAGAGGTTCCTTCTTCGTCCTCCATCGATGAGCTTTTACACCTCTTCTCGTCCTCCGTTTTCACCGCAGCTTCTCATTCTATACCCCAAACTTCGGGCAGGCATTCTCAGAAATGCGTGCCTTGGTGGTCTCCTGCTTGTGCTCGTGCAGTACGTTTGAAACGCGCTGCATGGGGCAGGTACCGGTACAATAGAACCACAGAGCGACTCCTTGATTTTAAACAGAAGCGTGCGATCGCTCGCCGTGTCATCCGTGACGCTAAACGCACTTGCTGGCGAGATTATGTCTCCACCATCACCTCTGCTTCCTCTATGAGTGCAGTCTGGAAAAAAGTACGAAAACTGAGTGGTAAATATTCTCCTGACCCGGCTCCTGTTCTGCGAGTTGCCGGTGTTGATATAGCAAACCCACTAGATGTTGCCAATGAAATTGGCAATCATCTGGTCCGTATTTCTCAGGGACTCCATCTATGCCCCTCATTTCTTTCCTCAAAGTCTGCCAGAGAGTTAGCACCCTTGGACTTTTCTTCTCTCAGAGAAGAACAGTATAATGTGCCTTTTACACTTCAAGAACTGGAGGCAACACTCTCAGCTTGTCGATCATCGGCAGCTGGGCCCGACGACATTCATATTCGTATGCTACAACATTTACATCAGTCAGCCCTTGCAGTCCTATTACGCCTTTACAATCTTATTTGGTCACAAGGAGTTCTTCCACAGCTGTGGAAATCCGCCATTGTTCTCCCTTTCCGCAAACCAGGCACTACGGGACATGAAACCTCCCACTATCGTCCCATTGCTCTTACCAGTGCAGTTTGCAAAGTAATGGAACGTCTAGTAAATAGACGTTTAGTGTGGTATTTAGAGACACACAACAGTCTCTCCACTCGTCAATATGGCTTTCGTAAGGGACGTTCTACCATAGACCCCTTACTGCGCTTGGATACGTATGTTCGTAATGCCTTTGCGAATAACCACTCAGTTATTGCCATATTTTTTGACCTTGAGAAGGCATATGACACAACTTGGAGGTATAATATTTTAGCCCAAGTCCACTCCTTAGGCCTTCGAGGCAATCTACCATCCTTCCTTAAGAACTTTTTAACTGACAGGCATTTCCGTGTTCGGGTTAATAATGTGCTCTCCCCGGACTTTGTCCAAGCTGAAGGTGTCCCCCAGGGATGTGTTCTGAGCACAACACTTTTTCTCCTTGCTATTAATGATTTGGCCTCTAGTCTTCCATCAAATATTTGGTCATCACTCTATGTTGATGACTTCGCTATTGCCTGTGCAGGCGCTGACTGTCACCTCCTTACAGTTTCTCTCCAGCATGCAGTCGACCGTGTTTCCAATTGGGCCACCACACATGGGTTTAAATTTTCCAGCACTAAAACCCACCAAATCACTTTCACTAGACGCTCTGTCATCTCTGATCATCCTTTGTACCTCTATGGCTCACGTATCCCTGAACGTGATACAGTCAAGTTTCTGGGCCTCCTCTTTGATCGTAGGTTATCCTGGAAACCTCACATTACCTCTCTGAAGGCAACTTGTCACAGCCGGCTGAACCTTCTTAAAACCCTTGCTCATCTTTCGTGGGGAGCTGATCGTCGAACCCTCCTTCACCTACATTCCACCCTTATTTTATCGAAACTTGATTATGGTGACCAGATCTATTCAGCGGCATCTCCTGCTACTCTCTCTAGCCTTAACCCCATTCATCACCAAGGATTACGTTTATGCCTTGGTGCTTTTCGCTCTTCCCCTGTCGAAAGCCTCTATGCAGAAGCGAACGTTCCATCCTTATCCGATCGCCGTGATGCCCATTGCCTGCGCTACTATGTACGCTCTCATGATCTCCGCAATCCTTCCATTTATAGAATGGTCACTGATATTAGTAGACATTCTTTATTTGTTCGCCGCCCCTGCTTACTCCGTCCCTTCTCTCTTCGCCTTCATTCGCTCTTGTCTTCTCTTCAACTACCACCTTTCTATGTACATGTAGCATCTCACTTTTCCCTACCCCCCTGGGAAGTTCCAGCTGTTCGAGTCTGTTCTTTCTCCCTCCCTTGCTCGAAAGCCCAACTGTCTACGGTCGCTTCCCGCTCTCTTTTTCTTGACCACTTTCACTCTCATTCTCATGCCATTGCTGTGTACACAGATGGCTCTAAGTCTTCTGACGGCGTAGGATTCGCAGCAGTGTTTCCGGACAGCGTCGTACAAGGGCATTTACTATCTTCAGCTAGTATTTTTACTGCTGAATTATATGCCATCCTTACAGCACTTATCCGTATTGCATCTATGCCTGTGTCATCATTTGTGGTTGTCTCAGACTCCCTTAGTGCTTTACAGGCTATACAAAAATTTGATACACCTCACCCCTTAGTCCTCCGTATCCAACTTTGGCTACGCCGCATCTTTACTAAGCATAAAGATATTGTTTTTTGTTGGGTCCCTGGTCATGTTGACGTACAGGGCAATGAACAGGCAGACACTGCTGCGCGGTCAGCAGTACATGACCTACCAGTTTCTTATAGAGGTATTCCATGTACGGACTATTTTGCTGTAATATCTTCCCACCTTCACACCCGTTGGCAACAACGTTGGTCTACTATGCTCGGCAACAAACTTCAGTCTATTAAACCGAGTATAGGTTACTGGCCGTCTTCTTATCACCAGTGTCGAGGTTGGGAGACTACTCTCTCCCGTCTTCGCATTGGCCATACTCGTCTTACTCATGGATATCTCATGGAGAGGCGTCTTGCTCCTCTCTGTGAGAATTGCCAAGCTCCATTATCAGTCAGCCACATTCTGTTGGACTGCCCACTTTATCAACGAGCACGCAGAATTTACCTCTGTCGTCGTCTTCGCCCCGCTGCTCTCTCTTTACCTTCCCTTCTCGCTGATGGACCCACCTTTCATCCGGACTCTCTCATTGACTTTTTGACAACGACTGACTTACTTCACAAATTCTGATACTTTCAGCCCTTTCTACTTGTATCTCTTGCTACCCTCTACCCCCGTACTATCCCCTGCCCCGCTGTTTTCTGTAACCTGCTGATCATCCCCCCTCCCTTCTGCCATCCAATTCCCTTGCTTCCTTCCCTACCCTGCAGCGCTGTATAGCCCTTGTGGCTTAGCGCTTCTTTTTGATTAAAATAATAATAATAGAAATTTGTTGTATATGTGTATGAAATTTGAGTCTATTATCAAGGTGGATTCCTAAGAATTTTCCCTCTGTTAGCTTTGTGATAGGTGATCCATTTATCATTATGTTAAGAGGGACATCTGTAGCTCTGTTACCAAACTGAATGAAGTAGGTTTTGTCAATATTTAGTGTAAGTTTGTTAGTCCTCATCCAGGTAGATATTTTCTGTAATTCGGTATTTACAGTATTGGCTAGCGTGACTGGGCTCGGGTGAGAGAAGACGTATGTAGTGTCATCTGCAAATAGTGTGGGTTTGAGTAATTGCGAAGCATTTGGTAGGTCATTTATGTATAGGAGAAAGAGAAGAGGGCCAAGGACACTTCCCTGTGGGACACCAACTGTAATTGGTTGTGTGGAAGAGCTTGCCCCATTTGTGTACACATATTGGCTTCTGTTGCTGAGGTATGACTTGAGGTAGTTGAGGGAGTGCCCTCTTATACCATAATGTGACAATTTTACGTGGAGCAAGTCATGGTCAACTGTATCAAAAGCTTTACGTAAGTCAATGAAGATCCCCAGTGGGACTTCTTTTTTCTCTATTGCAGTGTATATATGTTCTAGCATGTGTATAATAGCATCATTAGTATTTTTATTAAGCCTGAATGCAAATTGGCAGGGGTTGAGTATGTTTTGGGAGATGAGGTAGGAGTAGATTCGTTTATGAATTAATTTTTCGAAGATTTTTGAGAGAGGGTGTAAATTGGATATTGGCCTATAGTTATTCAACTCTGTTTGGTCTCCTCCTTTATGGATCAGGGTGACCCTTGCTATTTTGAGAACTGTAGGGAAGGTGGAGGATTCAATGGATTTGTTAAAAAGTGTTGCAATGATTGGTGATAGCACTTGACACTTTTTTGTATATAAAGGGTGGTAAGGTATTTAAATCTCCTGCCTCGTTTTTTTAGTGCGTTGATAATAAGGGAGACTTCGTATGGGTTAGTCGGAGCTAGGAACAGTGTGTTCGGGTAGTTGCCAGTGAGGTAGTCATTTGGTGGGGTATCTGAGCTTGGGATTTTATTGGCAAGGTTTTGTCCTATAGTGGAGAAGAAATCATTGAGTCTGTTTGCTGTTTCTGTTGGTGGGAGTTGGGGTTCATCTGATTTTGCTAATTTTATTTCGCTATTTTGTGATATCTTTTTTGTTCCCAGAATTTCTGATAGGGTTTTCCAGGTCTTTTTTATATCACCTCGTAAGTTGGATAATCTGTTCTCATAATACAATTTTTTTGCCCTTCTTATCAGGCTGGTTAGGATTGACGAGTAACGTTTTGTTTGGTCTCTGGTTATGTGACCCATTCTGTACTGTTTTTCATATCGGTGTTTTGTATTTATGGATTTGAGAATGCTGGGTGTTAGCCAGGGACTGTTCAGTCTCTTAGCTGTCATCTGTTTAGTTTTTTTAGGGCAGTGCTTGTTGTAGAGGTATTGGGTCTTTTTTTAGAAAATTATTAATACATTCGTCAATATCTGTATAGATTTCTAGCTCAGTGTGCCAGTCAATGTTTGTTACTGCTGTTGTGAAGTTATTAATGGCTGCCTCATTGTGAAGTCTGAAGGTGACTTTAGTAGTGTCTTGGGGTAATTTACCAAGAGTTATTATGAGGAAAGTAGGGTAGTGGTCTGTGGTATTATCTGTAATTATGCCTGATTTTAAAGGGGATATGGTGTTGGTCCAGATGTGGTCAAGTAGGGAAACGCTAGTCTCCGTAAATCTTGTAGGTTTTGTTACTGTTGGTAGCAACATGCAGTTACTCATTGTGTTTGTGAATTCAGTAACATGTGGGTCCTGGTCTTGCAGGAGATTTATATTGAAGTCACCTGAGAGTAGTAAGTGATCTTTGTTCATGCGTGCATCAGTTATCATACTTCCTAGGTTTTGACTAAATTGGCTAATGTTTGACTGTCGAACTCTGTAGATGTTTATCAATGTGAGAGGTTTTTGTAGGTATTTGGATTTGAATTTAGCTATTATATATTCCCCATGTTCCCCATATTCTGGACTACTATTTGGAAATTGGCATCTTTTGAAATTTGTGTGAAATTGGCAAAATTGCCAATTTCTGACCACTTTATTGGATAGTTGAAATTGGTAAATGGGTGGTTTCTTGTACTCATTCGATAGAAAAAATGGAATTCTAGCAAAATAGTTATGATTTTTGTCAACTAGTACATTGGAATTGGCCAAAAGTAGGGCTCAAAGTGGGCGGAATCACCGATGCGTAAACATCGTCAAGGCCGCTAACTTTGCGAGAGTGTAATTCCGTAAGTTTTCCATCAAATTTCATACTTTTGGTGTCATTATGATCCGGGAAAGATTCTTTGTAATTTCATAGGAATTTTTTTTTTTTTCCGAAAAATTTCCAACCCTGAGAACAAGTTTAGGAGAGGGCCTGTCGACCCTGAATGGGTTAATGTATTATAAAGTCAGATCTCCCTTCAGTATATATAGTTCTCCATTTAACAAAAAATTGTAACATTAAACACATCTGTAATTAATCTTGCAAAATCTTCCTGTTGAGAAACATTTTCCTCATCTTTATAATCCTCTCATCAGCGATTATGTGCTTTTGACTCAACATAGTATTCTCCAGACACCATCATTTAATGCTGCACTTTTTTTCACATCCTTTGATTTGGATACCAGGTCAGTCATACTTGACAGTATCAGTGTTGAACAAGTGAGGTAGGGAAGAGGATCTGCTGAGAAAGA